>NC_046653.1:25003276-25303276 GCF_900324485.2 Mastacembelus armatus
TTGGGAAGGGATTAAAAAAAAAAAAACTTCCAGGGGGGAAGTGAGGGGAGAGGCAGGTGGACATGAATACCATTAGTGACCTTTAAGTTTTGAAAACATGGAGACTCTCATTTAACCTTTACATGGATGTTTTTTCATACACAACCATCCATTGTGATCCAGCACTGAGATAATTCAGATTAAAGCCATGGACTAAAAACATATTGCTGCTTCCCTTCTGTCAATGTTGCATGAACGCGGCACAAACCTGACCCAGGTGCTGCTCCGTCCTGCTACTGTCGTGAACGTGTTCATCACCACTGTGTCTGACAAACACGACGCAGCATCAGGCTGAGACAAAACAATCAGAGGTTTGAAGAAAAATAAATTGAAACAAAAGAAAAGAATCATTTCACATCAACAGAAACCTGATTCAACAGCAGAGTCTACACAGTGTGGCACAGATCAGTGTGACTAAATAACACGAAAAGGAAATTGGAAATAAAACAGCTGTGGTTCAGCTAGAGTCCAGTCCACATGGTGCATTCAAATACACGCCAATAAACTGGACGTCAAAAACAACCGATCACTGATCCATCTGGAAATGCAAAGACATACAGGACACATGGAGACAGTCTCCTGAACACCTGCAGACAAAAATATCAGAGGGTCTAGAAACCACATGGAGCTTCGTTGGTTATTGCACTTCAGCTGCTGGTTTCACCAAATCTACAACATGCAGCTGGTTTGCAGAAAGAGGACTGAAGGTTAGTACAGTCTGATTCTCTTCTGCTCTCACGCTGGATTTTCCTACAGTACGTTTCATTCTAACGATAAACTCTTCTCTGCGTCCTGCATGAAGCTCTCGATGTTTACTACATCCCTGTGTCTGAGCCTGAACCTGGCACGACAGGTAGGAGACCAGGTGCCACCAGGTGTGGTCTGTTTTCACCATCCTCACCCACAACCTTTGCTGCACACGCACACACTCCCACAGCTGTCACGTCACATGCTGTTTAAGCAGATTATGAATCTGGTGTGTGTGACATTTTTATTCCAAATATGCCTGAGACAGATCCCAGGTGTCATCATCACTCCCCTGCACACACTAGCTGGACCGAGCTGCCTCAGGGTGTAATAACTTCGGAATGAATCGCCTCTAGGTGCCGCTCAGCTAATTTTAACTACACCCCCCTCCCCGACACCACAAGGCCAGAATGTAAAATGGTCCAAAATGAATGTGTGTTGTGTCGGCCCGCTGAGGAGCTGAGACAGAGACACAGTGTGCAGCCATTAACTCAAAGTTCAGAACCATTGCAGTGATGGACCCTGAGACAGAAAGGCTATTCCTGGAAGCCACAGGTGGAGTCATGCCTGGGAAACATTAGTCCTTGTTTATTCCTCCTAAAAGTCACCTGTGGGAGTAAACGTGTCCGTGCAGAAGCTTTTGAACACAAGACTAAATGTCCACAGCAGAAACCAGGAGAGGCTGGACGTTGGGTCCACAGGAGATCAACACAAGAGGAAGGTTTTCTGTTTGTGGACAGAATGATAAGACTGATGGACAGTATTGTCCTGATTATGAGACGACTCCAGACTTTCTGAGGACAGGAAACACTTCAACACTGAGCCTGCTGGGAAAGTTTCATTAAGTTAAGCAGAAAATAGTCCTGGTCACTGAAGCCTCGACTGTGTCAGTGAAAACATACAGTCGGTGGAGCTCACTGGTCAGACCCAACCCTCTGTGTCTCCTCTCAGTCTGAATCATTTCTCAGACAGAATCTTCCAGATGTCGCTGACAGATTTTCTCCCTGGTTTGTTTCAGCAGCAGCACAAAGCTCCAGTTCAATCCAAAGGTCCAGTCAGGACCATGCTAGGTGGCTAATGCTACCAGGACCAACAGGTTAGCTTTAGATGCTAACACATCCAGAAGGATGCCATGTTAACCCTGGTTGTTGGTCTCTCTTTGTCCCACTCTCTCTGTGCTAAAGAACGCCGCCTCTTGGCTCTGGCAGCCACTGGTTCCCACTTTGAGCTGCAGAGACTCCTCCATGGCTGCTGTTGGAAACCACTACTGGCTTCTTCTGACCATGGCCAGGTGGCAGGGGGGGCTCATTGACGGAGCGGACTTTGCCAACACTGGGTAGAGAAGCTGGAATAACAACAAACGGGTTGTAGGTACCAGAGAGTCCTGGTAAACACTCTCAGCAGTTCACATTTACAATAAGCCCAACGTGACTTGAATGCAGCAGTCATGTTTCTGAGAAAGTCAGTGTGTGGAGGACGACAGGACTGTGTGTGTGTGTGTGTGTGTTTGAGTGACAGCTCCATCAGCAGGCGGCCTCATTTATCTACGTTCCTACAGACAAGGTGCGGCCGACACTTTCTTCTCCTTCACAGCAGAGGAGAGGAAAAGACGACACGAGTCATCAGGCTGGTCGACCTGAGGAGATAAACAGGAGGCTGATGTTAGAGGCCACATTATGATCCTGCAAACACAAACTAAATTATAATTATAAAGCCATAGTCCAATCCTTTTGTCTCCTGCTAGCATCACATTGGCAATTTTAAAGCCACTGAGCAGGATTTGAATGAGGTCGAGGTCAGTCCCGGTGGAACCGGCACCAGTTTCACTGGGATTTTGTCACATTTCAATCACTCTCCTCCATCTGTTGGTCCAGACACCAACATCTATCTCTGCTCCATGTGATGAACCAGCAGCAGGTCAAGTCTTTAATTATTCAGTAAAATATTCCAACATCTAGATTTGGTTCCCAGAGGACGACTCCTAAAGACCATAAAGTCTCCACACAGGCCCCATTTATCACAATAGATGGGTTCCTGTAAAATGTGGTTCAGACTTTTCATCATCATCATCAGATCAGCGCTGGTTTATGAACAGACATGATGGTGCTTGTCTTCACTCGCCATTTATCAGTCGACATAAACTGATACTGGGCAAAATATTTT
The DNA here is from genome assembly GCF_900324485.2 of Mastacembelus armatus. Lineage (NCBI taxonomy): Eukaryota > Metazoa > Chordata > Actinopteri > Synbranchiformes > Mastacembelidae > Mastacembelus > Mastacembelus armatus. The sequence goes on from NC_046653.1 coordinate 25,006,226, forward strand.
CAAGATCCGCTTTGTAGTTTGAGTTTGCTGATTGTTCTACGTGTCAAAATGTTTGTCCAAAGTAACAGAACCTGTCAGAACAAAACAACAAGAGAGTAAAAGACCAGAATCTTAAGCTCCAGTCAGTCAGTCATGCTTTTATTTTAATTGTCGGTGATCAATTCAAATAAAGACACTGTTGACTCTAATTTAATAACACAATCTGATGTGAAGTTAGACAGATGGTTTGTCAAAGTGATCATCCAGCAAACATCCGCTGCTGCGTCTGGTTTCTCTGCAGCTCAGCACAGATCGACATTTGTGACAGAGCAGAAATCCATCTGCTCACAGTCAGCTGCAGCCTCAAACGTGCCTTTTCTTTCTTTTAAAGCAGCTGAGTGTGTCTGGTAGTGACAGTCCAGGTAACCAATACACACACACACACGCACGCACGCGCGCGCGCGCGCGCACACACACACACACACACACACCCCAGGCCTGAGTCCTGCTGTTCCCATCAGATCTACTGTTCATGTGTGTGTTGTCTGTCAGGGACATGTACCAGGCTCCTCCATGTTGATGTTTCAAAAAAACCGAATGATGACGACAGGCGACATGTGCAGAGGAGGAAGACGTTAAAACGACCACATGGATTCTGATCTGACCGTTCTGGCGGCTCTCGCACACTCACACATCGGATAGTGATCGGATCTAGGACCAGACCTGCAGGTGGCCCACATCTGGTCTGAGTACATCTGGTCTGTCTGTGGGAACATCAGGGGCTCAGCTCCAGTTTCAAAGAGTTTTGCCGTTTCGCTTTAAACTCTAGATTTTCTGTGACCAAACATGAAGCTCTGTGCTCAGCAGGCAAACAAGACCAGTGTGGTATGAAGGTTTGGAGCCTCAGAGTCAAGACCACACCGAATGTTGGAGCATAACTTCACCTTTATCAATATCGTCAATACCTTTTCTAAATCCTTCAATTCCTAAAAATCCTCTTAATAAAATACTGAGCTGCAGAGTTCAGACTCCTCAGTGATGAAGGAAAGATGTGATATTATCAGAAACCTGCTGCTGCTCATATTAAACATCCTTCACTAAGCCATAACTGATGAAAACAATCTCTTCAATTAAACCTGAGAGTTGATTGACCCTCACTGACCTCAGGACCGTCACCCTGTGGGATTTCTACTGTTCTGTTGTTTTCACTGGTTCACTGGAAACCAGGAGGAACGTCACCGTCACTTCCAACAGAAACCAGTTTACTTTGTCCTTGCCCCTCCACTCACACTCCACTGCACTGGTGCAGTGATTCTGCACCGAAAGCCAGCTGATAGCAAACAGCCGCTCCCTCTAGGACCCACATCCCTGCCACAGGAAGAGGAGGAGGGGGAGCCTGCAATAGAGAAGATGAAGAGCACATGGAAGAAAGTTATCTGTTCAAACTGTTAAGACCCTGTTTACACCTGCAGTGATGTGTACCTGGGTGAGGAAACACACCTTATTCCAGATACAACCACAAACTGGGCTCATCCAGTTTAATGGCCAGGTTCGTTTCTGAGCCTGGTGTGTAAATGTGTTTTAATAACTCAGTGACAACACAGATGAGGCCAGATGTTTATAATACCTGCCTTTAGTTTCAGTCACATGCTGCTGTCCAGCCCACGTCCCTGCTCCACAGATAGCGGCAGCAGATCAGGACCAGGTGCGGTCACCACACTTCTAGGTGGAAGAAGCCTTTCAGCCCTGGATTCAGTAAAAGTAGTAACACTGCATCACTACAATACACATTTAACACACACATGCAGCAGCAGGTGTTAACGTACACTGGGTGTCTGGATGAAGATAATCCACAGCTTCTGTCCATCCATCATCTAGACCCCCTTAGTCCTAACCAGGGTCCCAGGGATCTGTTGGAGCCTATCCCAGCTCTCTTTGGGTGAAAGGCAGGGGTCCACCCTGGACAGGTCACCAGTCCATCACAGGGCCACATAGAGACAAACAACCTCACACACTCACACTCACTCCTATGGGCAATTTAGAGTCACCAATCAACCTGACATACATGTTTTTGGACTGTGGGAGGAAACCAGAGTACCTGGAGAAAACCCACACAAGCACAGGGAGAACATGCAGACTCCACACAGAAAGGCCCCTGATGGGTTTCGAACCAGGAACCTTCTTACTATGAGGTGCTAACCACTGGTCCACCATGCTGCATCATTAAAGACATTATACATACTAAATATTAGCATGCTAGCGTTTGGCCGTAGATTCTGAATTAAGCATCAAGAACTTCTGTCTATTTAGGTTTTGTTGTGTGTCCAGAGCCATGAGGACGTGTGGATGACGTGGTCTTCAGTTGTACAGAGGAAGACCTGCTGCATGTGATTAATGGAGACTTTTGTCACCAGCATATTTTCCCTTCACAGCTAAAACAAATCCCGACTCAGATGTAATTTAGTTTATGTAATGTAGCTCTGCCACCCACAAGCACACACTCGCACTGAAAAATGTGACCTGGATTCTCATATTTTAATTCTCTCATGAGGAACGGCCCTTCAGTGTGAACTGGACCCCCTGCCTTCCTGCTAAATGAGCTTCAGCTGCCACAGCACCACGACGGAATGAAAAGTCTCCAAATTATTGTCATCAGTTCTGCAGCTCATGTGGCTGCAGAGGAAATCAACACAAGGCTGCAGCAAAGACCTCGAGACCAAGTGTGTGTGTGTTGCATGACTAAATCTCAGCAAAGATACAAATGCAGCCAAAGCATTCACCACCTCCATCCACCAAACGCTTCACCAACCAGCAGAAACTGAAGATGGACTTTGTGGGGTTTTGCACCACACTGGTCCTGGTCCTGGGACCAGACTGGACCTGTTCTTAAAATGCAACATGCTGCTGTCATTTTGACAAGGTCACTGAACATTGCAGGTCTCTCCAAGGACAGAGGTCCCTGCTGTGCTTCACATCCACTGCACCAGGGTCAGCTCAGAACCTTTAGAGCAGGTCGGGATAAGTTAAAGTACAAATATCACATCACAAAAAAGCTAAAGTTCTCATTAACATTCACACTGACAGGACTGTACATGTGCAATATTTAACACACACACACACACACACACACACACACCAGGAACTCAGACTGTGTGTAAAAGGTTAAAGTGCAGGTGTCAATGTTAATATTCAGCTTCTACCTGGATGTTGGGTCACATGTCCTGCAGCTCTTCTCCAAAGGATCAGGGTCGAACTCAGACGACACATTCATGAAGCAAAAAAAAAAAAAAATCAAAGACAAAAGTGACGTTCCCGAGGAGGATTTTCCACAATCTGGCAACACAGACGTTAATGACATAAACCCAATGCAGACTATTAATGGGACAGATTGTAAGTCCTCAGTATTTTTATGTATCAGAGCAGAGATGGGATCATGTGTCTGTTTCCATAAACACCCACAGCAGCTCTGAGCTGAGTATTCAGGCTAATCACCAGGAAACAAGTGTGAATGAAGAGTCACCGAGCCATGTCTGAACCAGGTCTGAACCGGGTCTGAGCCGGATGCTGTGGTCCAGATAACTGGGCTTTAATATTAATGCACTTTCATGATAATATTAAAGCTGAAGTTCAACAGTTTAGAAAATTTTATTTGCAATGTGGCTGAGAGTTAGATAAGAAAACTGACACCACTGTTGTGTCTGTCATGACTTAACTGACAGGCTCCAGTTAGACTGGACTTCTGGTCTGGCTCTGTCCAGATCCCGTGTGCCTGCCAGAGTCATGGCCAAAAATCAGCTCAGCAAAAAAACCAAGTTTATCCAGTCAAAGCCTGTTTGGAGAAGTGACTTCAGGCCTTTTGGTCTGATCTCCACAGTCTTCACTCAAAGTTTCTCCACAAAATAAACTTTGGGCTCACTGGTTTTGTGTCTGTGTTTAAAGTTAACCTTCGTGTTTTTATTGGACAGTTTAACAGCAGCATGTACAGACACAACTGCATTCAACCAAAACCAGAGAGTCTCTGTAACGTGTGGTTTACATCACAGTGTGAGAAGAGGCTGCAGGTTTAAGGTCAGTGGTCAGTGCATCCTCAGGAGTCCGTCTTCACAGCACTGTGACATGCAGGTGTGTCCCAGTCACAAAGCTGGTGGTGCTTAGTCCTGGACGGATGAGAGTCGAGACAGAAATAACACAGGAGGCAAGAACAAACAAACATTTGTGTCCCCTGTATTTTTATTTTTTGCTTATTGTGCTCCCTGAAAGGAGCATAAATATTTTACAGAGCGAGAACACCAGTCTGATTATTTACAAGATATAATAAATGACGTACAACTCACAATGTCAGCTTGTTGTGTTTGGAGCGTTGGAGGAGGGAAAAGGAAACAACTACAGTCATGTTTGGACGCAGCCGCCTCGAATCTGACGTGACAAGAAAACAAACGAGCTGAACCTGTGGCAGGATGACAGGCCGACAGCCGCGGCAGAGATCCCTGTTCAACGCTGAAGCAGCCACACACACACGCGCACACACACGCACACGCACACACACACACCCAGTGTCTCCAACTTCCACGTCCTGTAACTTTCCACAAAGAGAAAAACCTAAAAGTTCTGCAGCAGCTCATTTAAACCTGGCAGCCTCCAACATGGCGAGCCCAGCTTCATTAACCCGTCAACATCTATCTGCACATCTATCACACCCCCAGCCCGCCCACTGCACCACAGCAGGACGGGGTCAACACACCTGTCTGCGTCTCAGGATGACACAAGGTGGTAAGACGACGAAATAAACACCACAGAGGGAGACAGATGAGCGAGGGAGATAACGTTCAGTCGGCTCAGCTGCTCCTGTGTCAGGAACTGACTGAACATTTCACACATCCCCTCTGTCCAATGTGACCACACAGATCCTGCCTCCCTCAGTCCACAGGTGGCACACTCCACAAAACTACAGCTGGACTTTAAGGGTTTAATCGACTCTGAATCTAATTTGAAACCTGCCTATGAAACAAGACTCTGCTCAGCTTCAAATTAAACCAAAAAAGCTTTAGCGAAAAACTGAAGGGTTCAGCCAACGAGCCCAGACTTTCCCTGTCGGCAGCGATGGATTTAGCTGCATCGCTTTAAACAGCCTGCGTGAGCCACTGGACATGTCAGACACGTGACAGGGGACAGGAGCAGCTCAGGTACAGCAGCAGGTGTGACGAGCACGTTGGTGCTGAGAAACCCAGACTCTGCTTTAGGTGCTAATACACCGTGGGAGTCAGAAGGTCTCACCAATGTGTGTCAGTCACGTGATATCTGTTTGACTGCAGGTCGATTCCACCACTGACTCGTTTCATGAAACACACAGTCTTGCATGAAGCACCACACTATAAACCCGTGTGTGTGTGTGCGTGTGTGTGTGTGTGTTTATGAAGGTAATGGCAGCACCAACTTTCTGCAGCCACTTCAGGTTCTGGACTGAAAATAACAGTGAGTAAAAGCAGCTTCTTCAGTCCCTTGAATCTGAAATCTAACAGAAAAATGCTCTTTCCCAAACATGTACTGGACTGAGCAGACTGGTTCACCACGTGGAGGGGGGAGGGGGGTGGAAAGGTGGAGGTTTGTGCGTATCGACTCAAGTGCAACATAAGTCAGGAAACGTGGAGAGAGACAGAGGCTGAGACAGGAGAGCCCAGTGTGAATAACAGGGGGCCGCTGAACGTGCCTGCCATCGTGCCACAGACAGAAAACTACGCGTGCCCGAGGTCGAGTCCGTCAGGTCAGAGGGTGGAGTGGTGGGCGGGGTCCGGGAGGAGACAGAGGAAGTGCTTGGAGGGTGTGAGGAAGTTGATGGTGGAGTTTTCTTAGATGGGCAGCTGGAAGGTGATGTCCACCTGGGCCTCTTTAGCCAGAGAGACAATTTCAGAAAGTTTCACAACCTGAGGACAGAGAAGAGTCTGATGAAACCATGACACTGATTCTGAAGGGTTAGACTTTAAAAACAGCTTGTAATTTATTCTCCCTCAGTGTTTTCTCAGTTATTTCTGCTGAGCTGTGACAGGAAACAGCAGCTGCTGCAGAGATTTTGATCCTCTCGTGTTTCTGCTGCAGCTGCTTTTTGTTTGTTTCTGTGCAATAAATCCCAAAGAACATGAAGTTCTATTGTTGACGTGTGAAGGCTCTGCCCACTACTTTAAATCAATGTTTAAGACTTTCCCATTTGCCTTTTTTTAAATTGGGAGGATTCATCATCATCATCATCTTTTATTGTTTCACCTTGTTCTGTTTGAGTTCATTCTGTCTTCTGTTTTATTTCAATGCTGTTTGTGTCTTTTGTGTTTCTTTATACACTTTGTGTCTTTGTTACAGAGAGAGAGAGATGCGTTAGTGTGTGTGTGTCTGTACCATCTTGGCCGCTTCGTCCAGGTCGTCACATGCGAGGATTTTCAGCGGACTGGCAGCGATCAGAGCTTTGGCATCATCCACTCTCGTCCCTAAAAAAACAAAAAAGTCAAACAGGCTGAAGATGCAAGACAACATTCACCTGCAGCAAACACACCACAGCTGGCTGTCGAACTGTGCAGCTGTGCTACTGTCACAGTGGCATTACGTCACATGTCACTGCAGCTAACCATGACTACGCGTCAACCTCACGTCTAATGCTGCTGATTCAGGGGGCTGAGGACGGATCTCTCTGGTTCCCGATGAGGGTTAGTCAGATCAACGTCTCCACTTGTGAACATGAACTTATGTAAACTCTGGAGCAGTTTGAGGTCTGACTGTGTTGACGCCGTAACAGAACCTGAGAAACATCAGCTCTGTTTCGGTTCCACAGGCTCAGAGTTTCTGTGTGTCTGCAAATTTCAGTGTCCTCTAAGATGTAAATAAATCAGCTTTAAAACCAGTTTTCTGTCTGTATATGTGACTGTAATAATCCCAGTGATCTGAAGTAGGAGGCTTCATGTGAAATATCCACACACCAACACTTTTATGCTGTGAAAGTCTCCAAGTCCTCGGAAAAGTCCAGGAATATTCCAGAAAACTGAATCTCCATGTAAAGTCTAACCTCAGTGAGGCAGATTATCGGTTCAACGGGCTCAGCTGCTGCAGACACACCTGAGCAGAATGCATTGTGGGTGCATAGCTAGTTGATGCGTGCTGTACCTTGTAACCGCACTACGATGGGGATCTTCAGGTCCAGGTCCCTCACAGCCATGATGATGCCCTGTGCGATGATGTCGCACCTCATGATGCCTCCAAAGATGTTGACCAGGATCGCCTGAACCTGAGTGACATGCCATCACAGACAAACATGAAACCACATAACACGAGACTAAAGCACCAAATGACGCTGAATCTTAGCAACAGGACGGCCGGCTGCTTCAGACCTTCATGCTGACTGCCGTTGGTGAAAGCCTTTACACGTTCGTACCTTTCTGTCAGAGGTGATGAGCTTGAAGGCCTCGGTCACCTGATGAGCCGTGGCTCCTCCTCCGACATCCAGGAAGTTGGCAGGCGTGCCGCCGTGGAGCTTGATGATGTCCATGGTGGCCATGGCCAGACCTGCTCCGTTTACTACAAACAGCAATGCCCCATGGTCAGTACCGAGCCTGATACAGCATGTGAAACAATAACCAACAAGGGGAAGTCTGGAGTTTTCTATTTCCCAGCACAGAAACATAGTTTTGCCACATGGCTGTACATGGTTGGACTGGAAACCGGACCACGAGGCTCATCCTGAATGTCCTCTGCTGAGAGTGTCAGACTGGCCCAGGCTCCTGGAAAAATCCTGTTAGATAATTTTGTTTTCAAAGGTACTGACCCAGGCAGCCGATGGTTCCATCCAGACCGATATAGTTGAGGTCGGCCTTGGCAGCCTGCTGGTCCCGGGGGTCCTCCTGGGTCCAGTCCCGCATTTCAAACACCTTCTCCTGGCGGTACGCTGCGTTGGAGTCAAAGTTGATCTTGGCGTCCATGCACATCACTGTTGACAGCAGACACATGACACTGTGGCATTAGAAGAAGAAGATCAACTTCCTGGCACCTTGTAGATTCATTCTGTTAACTACAGACTCAAAATCCTCAGTTTGAGATGTACTGCAATGAAGTACTGCGTGTACAGTTTTGAGGTACCTGCACGTACAGTATTTCCATGTTTTGCTACTTTATCTGGTATGTTGTTCCATTACTCTTGTCTGAGAACTTCAACATACTTTATATTCAAAATAATATCAAATCAAAAAATGAATTATGATGTTGGAAGTTAAGACGAGCCTTTACTGATCCCTGGGGGAAATTCATAGTTTTCCAGGCTGTGTACAAAGTAATAAGAACAATCTGCAACAAGCTCACCTGAAAACATCAATCAAGTTGAAAAATGAAATCTCTGCTCTCAAACTTTCCCTCAGTGACAACTCCTTAACCTAAGTGCTGAAAAAATGATGTTCACCAACATTGAGAAATTACATTTTCCAGCTCCTGCTACACTTTTCTTGCCTTCGCTTCTCCCATTATTCATGCTGAGAAACGTGATTTATGCATCAGACTCAAACCTATTTCTCTGGCCTGAAAACTCAGCTTTAATAAAAATACTGGGAACAACAACACTTGATGCTGAAGGTGAGAATCAGCCCTGACGTGTCGCTGTAGTTAAGTGTGTCTCGCTAAAGATAATCAGACATTAAGTCAGCAGCCACGCTCAGCTCTGTGAGGCTGCTGTGGTTTGAGCTAAATGCCAACACGCTCTTGTTTCTGATCGTTACCATGTTCACTGTATTCTAGTGATTATTTAAAGATCAGTTTCTTGTTGACATGAAATAAAAAAACAGCTGTGTCACTTTAATTGAAGCCCTCTGTTATTCAGACAAGTTTCTCTGCTGCAGCTTTTACGCTGAAAGTGTCTCCAGTAATTCCAAACTTGGCGGAGGTGGTGTGGGTCAGGACAAAAGGAGCTTGTCAACACATTCAGCCTTTTTCTTGGAGGAACTGGGATGTTTAATATCAAGAAAAAAGTGATTTAGAGTTACACTCCTGGCAATGTGTGTGAAAGTGGTATCTACATTCCCTCTACAATCTGTAATCTGGATGTGAATCTCTGGACCATCTACAGAAAGAACAGTCTGTTGAGACAGGGCTGTTACAGAAACAGATCAAAGTTTCCAATTTTCCTCCTTTTAAGGAAGTGAAGCTCAGAACCTCGTATCTGTGCATCAGTCTGGGACGTCTGTCGACTTCATTCTAACCCTCGTCTTTCTGTTCGGCACCTCTTCTATTTAAACCTGACAATTTTACTTAGATTAGCATTTCACGAGACAGAGCAGAGTGTGGATTCAGACATAAGTAACCACCTTCACATCGACATAAAGCGGAACACGTCTGACGGGGCTTTGGGTGGTAAATTTTAATCAAAATCATGTCTGGGTTGAATGTGTGGGTTTAAATCCAGTCAGACAGGCCGTAAGTAGAGACTGCAGACACTTTCCTGATACATGTCAGCCTGTGTGTGTGTGTGTGTGTGTGTGTGTGTGTGTGTGTGTGTGTACCGATGCCAGAGGAGTCCTCTACCATGGGGTTGATCTCCACCATGGAGGCGTCATACTTGATGAACAGATTGTACAGTTTGATCATGTTCTCCGCCGCCTCGTTGACCAGCGCCGGTGGGAAACCCATTTTCTGAGCGACCTGCAGCAACATCATCACACGTCACATCTCAAACACTGACAGGCAGCACCAATACACCTCACCTATTGTAACATACAGACACATGATAAAATAATCATCTACACTTTAAAGTCTTTTAAAGCAGATTAAAATTCATATTTTCATATTACAGAATATTTTCTCTACACTGAGATTTTTAGCAACTTTCCCTGCAGCTGTAAAAGCTGAGAGCTACTATTCATTAACGCCAGGAACCAAAGAGACCAGTCACATCTGCACACAGCTGGCCCACATCTTGTGCTATTGTCTCCCAGAGAAAAGAATCAGTCAAAGTTCGACAGAGTCACTTCTGTGTTTAGAAATGCAGCGAAAAAAACAACACTACAAGTAAAACCTGAGAAATTAACAGGGATCAATGGAGCTCGTACCTCTAGAGCAGAAACAGGGACGTTTCTACCACTGAACATTTACATTGTGCACTGATCTAAATCACTGGTCACCTCTATCCATACACAACAGCAGCTCTGATATGCATCAGCAGAGAAAAGCTGCAGATATTTAGGAGCATCAGTTCTACAAACATGGTCTCCACAGATAAAAATGAATACAGGAGTGAGGACACATCAATGGACCTCCATCTACTCAGAGAGCCCTGCAATCAGCACCTCTTCTCCCTGTCAGATATATCGAGCCCCTGCCCTCACTGACAACCAACATATTCAATATCCAGAGCCCAGAGCTTTGTGCCTGTCAGAGAGATGTCACACAACCGTCCTCACACACACAGAGCAGAGTGAAGGACAAAGAGGAGGAGCAGGAGACCACATTCACAGCCAACTGCAGCCCTGAGCTCAACACGGACTCAAAAGAATCAGCTGGTTCAGGTAACAACTTAGCTCATCCATGTGGAGCAGTGTCCACCTGATCTGTGTCGCTGCTGTTGTACATGAGGCAGATCAACAAACAGACTCTAAAACTGGCCCATCAGACTGGACCCTCAAACTGACCTGGATAAACCACAAGCTGGATTTATCACTTTCTGCAGCCGAGGGAATATTTCTAATTACATCTGAGTTCATCCAAACTGTCAGAACAGAAATGACATAGGACGATTATTCCCAGAGAAAATGCAGGCTGCTCTCCTGTCTCTGTTATATCTTATATCTTTGTTTAGGATCTTAAAAAAAAAAAAAAAAAAAAAAAAAAAGAAAAAACAGGTGGGAGGAATGAAGTTTGCTGAGAAGTGAAAGATTTTCTCTAGGCTGGAACTTTATTTGTGAGAAAGAGAATGGGCTTGTTTGGGCTTCAGAAAGAGTTTTCTCTGGGAGAAATGAAACTCGGCCCCTTGTGATTTAGACACAGAGCACACACAGCTTCCCTCACTCCTCTTTTTCGATTTCTGCTGCAGCCCAAACCACACAGCTGGAACATTTGGTCTGTTTTGTGACTCCTTCCATTTACTATTGATCGTACCTTGACGGCCTGCTCCATCTTAATGCCCTCCACAATGTCGATGGGCTCCTTCACAATGGCGTCTGGATTTTCTGCTGCAACATCTTCGATGTTCACGCCCCCCTGCGAGCTGCCAATCAACACAGGACCCTGTGGGATGCAAGAGAGGGAGGGTTACAGCGGCGCTGCAATTAAAAGCTGATAAACTGTTTCATCTGAGCCTGAAGAAAAACCTTCATTCACACACTAAGAATTAAAGAGAGAAAATAAGTCACAACCACGACTCAAGTTTTACATAAACCTGAGATAAACTCTTTTTAGGGCGATATTTAAGGATTAGATTTATGAAAACTATTAGTCTCACTTTTATAAAAGCTAAGATGAGTCTTCATGTGTCTCCTACAGAGTAAAAACCAACATTTCATTTACTGTCCAACAAAGAAAAAACAGCAAATCCTTAAATCTGAGCAGGAAAAGCACCTTCTGCATCCAGCCCAGTTTGTTAGTAAGATATAAACCTTTCACTAAAATCAGCCTCTGGTGAAAACTAAAACAAAACGTCTAAAACTACACCACGTTTTGTTAATGAACCTCAAATGTCATAGTCAAAACTACTGCAACTAATTACAATATTTATCAGAGTACTGCATGTGTACACAGAGTACTGCAGGTGTACATTGGTGCATCTACTCACATACTGTACTTCAGTCCATTTGCTACTCTAAGTGCTGTTTCCTGCCAAATGCAGAGCTACACATCCACTGTATTTAAATATTTCTTCTGTTCCCGGCTGATGTTCAGCACTTTCACCACATCCTGAGGGGATCGAACCACTGTCTCAGAGCAACAAGTCAGCTGCATTTAAAACGTAAAAGTCTCTATTATACTTAGAGCTGTGCTGCCACCTAGTGACGTAAATCTGTACATGGTGACTCAGCAACGTCAACAAGACACAGCAGCTGAGTCCAGATCACAAGAACCAACCGTGTGTGTGTCCCCTCACCTGGTAGGACCTCTCCATGGTGATGGCGAAGTAGTACTCTCTGCGTGGGTACCTGCGCTCGCAAATGAACACCTGGTTGCAGATGCGTCCCGCCTCCCCGGTCTGTTTGGTGTACAGCTTTCGACCAATCATCTGGGAGGAGATGTCGCGAGCCTCCTCTGGCCTGGGGGACATTTCAGAACAGGACTTTCACAGTATTGTACACAGTATTTGACAGTGCAGTATCAGTACTTTTCCTTAAGTACAGAGAACTTACTCTTCCACTGACAGCTGCCTAAATAATAACAAAACAAGGACAGTGTAATTACTGAACTACGTGCAGTTTGTGCTTATTTTAAATATGAGGATGTAAATGTCTGCTTTCATCCAGCTGCTCTTCACCGCTGATTAGAAACCTGGTCACATGGACACGTGGGTCCAGGAGACAACACCTACAGTACAACAGGATTACAACTTTAATGTTCAGTGTTATTGATGGGTGACTGATTACTGAGGGATGTTTGTGACATTAGATCTGAGTTTGATGACTTACGAGTAGACGATCCTCACGCCGCCCTTCAGTCCACCCTCGAACGTCCCTTTCCCTCTGCCACCAGCCAGCACCTGAGCTTTCACCACCAGGTCCTTCGAGCCTGACACGCCACACACACACACACAGTGTGATGTAAACTGTGATCAGACAGAAGGGAATACCTACAGTGGTCCAAACTCAGTTCAGTGACAGACTGTCAGAAATGAACTGAGGTCATTCACTGATCACCGAAGTCTCGACTTCAGGACAAACTCCTCTGGTTCTCACCAGCTGTTTTGTATGTTTCTAATTTTGAAGACTGACTAGAAGCAGCTGAGTTTTATGAAGAAACCTCTGATAAACGATGACAGTCGACGTCTGAGAGCGTTCAGGTTCGATCACATTTCTTGCAGCTGTTTTCGACGTTGCTGTCTGTGTTTCAACCCTGTAAGTTTTATCGTTGCTTCAGTGATTTTGGGTGTGTGGACCTGCGCTGTGACTGACGTTCAGCCACATCACCTCGTTCGTTCACAGTCCGACATGTGCCCAGTTTTTCTGCCATCACTGTGGCTGCACCCACAGCCCAGAATCACGACTTTCTGTCTGAAGCCAACCAGCCCAGATCAGCCCCTGCACCTCACTGTCTGCAGCTCGTACAGATCACAGCTGTGAACCTGCAGCTTCTTTATTAGGAGCAAACAGTTTGTGAAGAATCTGGTGCAAAAGTCAGAATGTCACAATCCATCTCAGTCAATAACCAATATCTCTGACCCTCCACTGCTCAGCTCATTTTCAGGTCAAAGCTCCAGGTTTTCACTTTCTGCTTTTCCCTCTGACACTTTACCACTTTCCTTTGGACCAGTTCAGCCTCAGCCCTGGACCTGAGCTGTTCACATGTCAGTAACAGCTGGAAACACGGAGGAGTCCCAAACTTTGGACCAGTGGTGTCGGTCCATCTAAGCAGATCTGCTGCAGACCTGAAGCCTGACTCAGCCGCTGAGTTTCTGCTCTGTGGCTGAGCGGAGGATCTGAGGACAGTGTACAGGTGTGTGGTGTCAGGGTTAGAGAACGGCGTCACCTGTCAGAGGATGCTATTACACAACTTCTTACTGTGTTGGAACGATGTAAGTGGAGCAGGAGGATGCTATGTTTAGATCGTGTCAACACGTGTCTCCACATACTCAACAGTCTCTGCTATTTAAAACCTACACACACGTAAAGGTCATGACATGTCAGGAAAGACTCGGAGTTGTGTTCAGGTCTATGAATAAAACCGAACTGTGTCTGCAGAGGCCGACTGCTCAGGGAGTCTGAACCCTGGCTTCAAATGTCTGGTCCTATTCCCTGATCAGACCGTTATTACAGTAAAAAGGTGGGAAACTACATAAATACAAAGAATCGAACATTGTTCTTACGATGATATAAACAGAGGAGAGCAGCCAGTCCTCACAGAGCAGAGGGGCTTTTGGACATTTTTGCAGTTATAGTTAACAAAACTGACTGAGTGTACTTCCTGTGGTCTGGGTGCAGCTTACCGATCTGCTTGGCCACAGCGTAGGCCTCCTCCGAGGAGCTGGCCACCATGCCAGCAGGCACCGAGATGCCGGCTTCTTTCAGCAGCCCGATGCTCATGTATTCATGTAGGGAAAGGCTCCTCTGCTGCTGGACCAGGTGGGGGGGCGGCTGCACATGGCCCCCGAAAAGCCCCGGAGAACCACAGAGGACCTGGACAAACAGTTGAACAGTTCGTTTATATTTTATAATTTATTTCACAAAATAAAAAGTGACACTAACATTTGAAGAAAAGGTTCATTTTTAAAGCATCATCGAGGCAGGTGCTGGATTCTTCTCAGACAAGAGATTCTGGACAATAAAAAGTCACGTGCAGTAAAAACAGAAGCATCTTGAGTAAGTTTCTCACTAAGGAGAAGTGTCTGCAGGCGGGACAACACAACCACAGTGAAACCACATTTCTCAACACACTGAATCAGCTGGACATCAGTCAGAAGGCAACCACAATCTGGGAAACTCACAGCTGATACCTGTGTTTACTCAACAGAGTCCGTACCCCGCCGTCAATACGGCAACACGCGGGGGGTCCAACACACTGGACCGGCCTGTCCTTGTCCAGCTGGGGCCACTGGTTTTTGCTGGTCAGACTCCAGGACAGCACAGACTCACAGTCACTTCAGCTCTTTCAATTTCATTTGGTGCTGTTGTCAGGTGGTGATTAAACTGTTTCCTTCACACTCACATATCCAATTGTTTACTTGACCTAAATACTTTAGTCAACCCGGATGAAGCCTCTAGGTCTTTAAAATACTCAGCTACAAGTACAACTCACAGAAAAACGCAAAATGAAACAACTCATCTGATCCAGTCTGGGGTCTGGTCCTATTGAGGCTGTGTCATCATCACAAATAAACAAACACTGGTTTCTACCAAGGCCTGACACCTGGACTTTTCTGGAGCTGCAGGGTTTGTTTGTGTGAAAGCAGCTGGAAGTTCTCTCCCGGTACCGGCCTGTCCTTGTCCCACTGAGGCCGCTGGGTCCACAGAACTTACCAGCTGGTCCAGCTCTGGTGGAGGTCACCGAGCGACTACTCCCGGTGTTCCGAGCCGGTACGCAGCCCCCCATACCGGAGACTAACCGGAGGCTAACCGGAGGCTAAGGCTAGCTCAGTTAGCATGTTAGCCAAAACAACAGGAACTCAATGAATGTCAAATTTGACCCTGGCGGTTTTGGGATCCGGGCAGTCGTCACAAAAGGTGCAGCACCGTCACACACACCTGCTCCGAAAGCCGAGGACCTTGGCTTCACCGTGGACACACACTCACCTTGGAAGCGGAGCTGATCGCGGTTCTGGCCCCCGGGTTTCTCAGGCCGGCCGTCAGACGGCCGCAGATCAGGGACGTCGCCATGCCTCCCTCTAGAGCGGTAGTAATTAATGCGCATGCGTACTGGTCCGCAAAGTCTGGTTCCCTCGACGCTGCCTTCAGAGACGGTCGGAAATTGTAAGATCATTTCGAAAGAAACGCAGAAAGTAACAGATGGGGACATAGCGGAACGTATTTTAAGCAGAGTATTTAGATACTCTTACTATAACCCTACTTTTAGATTCAGCTACATTAATCTAATAGCTTTTTAAAATAGTATGTAACGTTAAAAACCTTGTTACCAGATGTAAAGCAAACGCAGCCATTCCCAGCTAATTATTGCCTTAAGTGCCTTTAGACAGCATGTCCTGATAAAGCAGGGTACCAAACCCATGTTCCCTGAGGGCCACTGCTCCGCTTGTTTTTCTACTGTACCTGCCCTACCCACTGCTGATCACCTGAACCAGGTGTGTTCAGTCAATCAGAAGCTGGAAGATACCAATTCACTGTCTTTCCCCATTCCACCTTCATCTAAGATGGTATCTTCCAGCTTCTGACTGTCTGAACACACCTGATCCAGGTAAACAGAAGTGTGTAGGGCAGAGACAGTGAGAACCTGGAGGACCAGAGTTTGACACCTCAGTCATACGTTACATTTTTATTTTAACAACAAAAAAATAAAAGTTCACAAAGAGATCCTGAACGCAGCACAGGCTTGGCCTTTCACCTACATTCAGTCTGCAGATCTAGTTCTACTATAGAGTGAAGTAAAAGTACAAGATATCATAAAATGGAAATACTCAAAGTACAAATACATCGAAATTGTACTTAGCTATAGTATTTGGGCAAATATACTCACTTTCCACCACTTAGGCAGATTATTAGCAAAATATAGTCTTATAAGTTCTTTATAGCATGAAATCAGATTTGGAGCTAGTTTTAAACCTTATATACAAGTAGTTTAGTCCAGTGGCTCCCAGCCTGGGGGTTGGGACCCTCCAGAGGGTCAGGGGGTCGCCGCATGATTTGAGAAAAGAAGCAATGACACGGCCTGTTTGTGGGCTTCTCTCTAATGCTGGCTTTGTGTAAAGCTGAGGATAATGTGAACAGAAATGAAACCATGTGAGAAGTCACAGACCTGTCACAGTCAGTCACAAGCAAAACACAACAGGGAGTAATGGTTTCATTTATAACTGCTAACTAATTAGTGAAGCTGCCCGAGCTCCTAAACCACACACACTACCTCTACTCCAACAGTATTTATTTACACGACTCACTATGTACAGGCCTATTTACACACAGAGCGTCCACTAACAGTAAGGACGGACAGATGATGCTTTTAAACATGGGTCGCCTCAGAGGAAAGGCAGCAGTCACATGTACGATTTTGCTACTTTAGCCTCAGCCTGTGTTTTTTACATTAATCCTACTCATGTAGTTAGCACCTGTTCGGATCCAGTCTGTTTAACCTGTAGGGTACAGTCCACACCCCACGTGGCAAACTGGTGCAAACGGGCTGTAAGAGGAACAGCTGGAATAAAAATAAATTTATCTCACTAAAACATCTGGATGCTAAACACGAGGCTACGTTAGCTTAGCATCAAGGCTGGAAACACAGAGGCAGCTATCCTTAGAATTTGTACCAATAACTTTACATAAATAAGGTGGAGCCTTTAAGTTTGTCTTTAAATCCAAATCCTTCACTTCAGGACCAAAACAACATCAGAGCTGAAGGTTTCTGCTGTCCTGAATAAAGCTGTTGTAAACAAAGGTAAAGGTGTGAGCTGATGCTGCTCAGTTGTGTCCTGCCACTCTCAGTCCTTCAGTCGGAGTCACTGCTGCTGCTGGACGAGTCGGTCGACATGGCCTCCACGTCATCCTCATTCTCCTTGTTGTGGCCCGGAGGCTCCAGGCCGAAATCGTTGCCGTGGTGAGGGGGCAGCATCCCAACAGAGACGTCTGAGGACTGCCAGGGGTAGTGAGGTGTGAGGACGTCTGCGGAGACAGAGGTGGACATAGGGTCTGAGGACTGAGGGGGTGGTAGGACCTGACTGTAGGATCAAATCTGACTCGCAGCACAGTGACCATGGTTCAGTTCAATAGTCTCTCTGGTCTGTATGTATCACTAATAAAATGATGTTACTGTGCTTTAACAAACTACCTTCTTCAATATTTAGTCTGTCGTTAGAGAAAACAGTCAAAGTGGGTTTTGAACATTTTCATTAACTATCAGTCCACCTGACTGTAAATAGTGACGGTTGTTCTCAGCGTCTGGAGCTGGTTTTTGGAAACAAACAGGCCTCCCATTGCTGGTGAGGAAGAACCATGTGAGCCAGGTCAGCAGTGTGGCTCCCTGCTGTGTTTTTAATGGAACAACAGTGGAGGTCTACGGCACAGACCCATAAGCTGAACCAGGTTCTGGATTCACACACATTCATTGTTGCTGTTAGTCTCTGGATGGGATCTGGACTCAGTGACACAAAGAACTGATCATTTAATGTCCAGTAAGGACAGGAAGTCTGATTCCAGCAGGAACTAACTGTGTTAATGTCCTCACAAGTACCTGACTGAAACACTGAACCTGCCCTCTATGGTGTTTGCCTCAGTGCATGTTGGAGCTGTGACATCAGATTAAGGTCCTTTACTGAAAAGTATCAGTGGACCTTGGACTGGATGGACTGACCTGGTAACCTTCCAGCAGCCAGAGCGTCACCGGGCAGGTGTCCGATGACACCGTTGGTCGGCAGGTTAGCCATGTGACCCAGCATCCCGCTGCGCATTTCCAGGTCAGTGGGGTAGGGTCTGCGGGGATCACCTGGGGAAACAATGGATTGGAGAGTTAGTGGAGTCAAAGCTAAGCTCAGCAGGAAGCTGCTGTGTGGTTCCTACCTGGCACCCAGTTGAGAGGCGCACACACTGCGTTACTGGCACTGATTCTGTGAGCGTACTTGATGATTTCCTCTGATGAGATGCTTCCTGCACAGAACATCAACAGACCGTCAGACACAGAACCAGGGCTGACAGCCTCAGCGCCCATCAGGGGTGTAGACTCACCTTTCCTGGCTTTTTCAATGGATTTGAGCTTCTCCTTTGCCTGGTAAACAGCAGTGGCCTTAAAAAGACAGAGGGGGGTCAGGTTGAAACCAACAGAACCTGCAGTGATCTGTGTGACCAGGACTGGACCAGAGTCCATCAGGTCCAGCCTGTGAATGCTGCACAGAACAAAGTCCAGCCATCAAATTGTAAAATGTGACGTAGAAATATAAGACATAGACAAGTCTCTTATTTACTGGCTTCATAAATCAGCCTGTCCCTGAACGCACCAACATGCACTTTGTTCATCTCTAACAAAAGGCACAAACAGCACAAACTGCCCCCTGAGCTGTGGCTCTGAGGCCAGGACCCACCAGGATGTGCTCTGCCTCCTTCAGCTGCTTCTGCAGCTGCTGGATGTCGCTGTCTCTCTTCTCCACCTCCTTCTCCAGCAGCTGCATCTCCTGCTGCACCTTCCCCTGCTGCTGGGCCACCCCCATCAGCTCCTGAAACTCCCGGTCCCTCTGCACCAGCAGCTCCAGGACCTGAGGACCACATACAGGGAATGAGAAACAGAGCCCGGTACTCTGGTACTCAGGTACCCAGGTACCCCGGTGTTACCTGCGTGTCCTCCCCGGGCTGAGGCAGTTTCTGGGTCCGGGCCAGCGCCACCATCTCTATGAGCTCCCTGAAACCAACACACAGACGCGGGTCAGGCTGGGGTCAGAGGAGAAAGAGCAAACAGCAGCAGGAAGTTGACTTTACCGAGACAAAACCTCCAGATCGTCCAGCGCACACAGCATCCGCTCCTTCGTCGGTTTCTCCGCCACAGCCGCCATGTTTGCGCCCCGTTGCTTCTGCGCATGACAGGACATGACGTGTTGTGCCGTCATGTTCTTTGTCGAAGGTGATTGGCGGTCATCGATAAACACGCTAGTTTGTTTTGTTTGGTTGTTTGTGTCCACTTTAAAAAATCCTTCATTTAAAAACATTGTGGAAAAATGCTCCATTACATTGAATATTGTGTTATATTAAGAGAACAGGGCAGCACGGTGGACCAGTGGTTAGCACTGCTGCCTCACAGCAAGAAGGTTCCTGGTTTGAAACCCATCAGGGGCCTTTCTGTGTGGAGTCTGCATGTTCTCCCTGTGCTTGTGTGGGTTTTCTCCAGGTACTCTGGTTTCCTCCCACAGTCCAAAAACATGTATGTCAGGTTGATTGGTGACTCTAAATTGCCCATAGGAGTGAGTGTGAGTGTGTGAGGTTGTTTGTCTCTATGTGGCCCTGTGATGGACTGGGGACCTGTCCAGGGTGGACCCCTGCCTTTCACCCAAAGAGAGCTGGGATAGGCTCCAGCAGATCCCTGGGACCCTGGTTAGGACTAAGGGGGTCTAGATGATGAGATTCAGACTAGTTCAGCTTAGAAACATGACCCAACTTAACTCAGGTTCATTTAATTACAACATTTTATCAAAAAGAAGTTTTATGCTTTTTTATTTTAATTATTTTCAGGCTGTGATTAAATTTCATTCAAATTTAGCTCTTTGGATAAAAAGGTATAAAACATGTACCTGCAGTTTTCTCTCAGCTGCAAATGCAGCATCTTTATTTGAAGGCAGCTTCACTCACAGATCATGTTGCTGTTGTCAGATATTAGCCCTCACACCCCACAATGAAATGTCAGACAGCCCCGTCTGTGTGTGTGTGTGTGTGCTGCTATATCTGCCGGGCAGTGATGTAAATATAAAGAAATGTCAACACTATTGCAGCACGTCATATTTTTACTGATGCTGTAATGTGTAATATTTCTGTGCAGAGGCAGAGAGCAGCCATTTTATTTTTTAAACTTTTACCGCAGTAACATTTTAAACACAGTACTTTTACACAGTATTTGTACTCTGTGGCAGTAAAATGAGAATGTAGTTTTTTCTGAAGGTGTTAGCGACGTGACGGCTGCAGTGTAGCAGCCTTTACTCTGATTTCTTAACGTCATGGATGGAGCCCCTGACCCTCCTCCAGGAGCAGCACACACTGAAAACCCTGCAGCTGTGTATGATTGTTTTTGTCTTTATGGTCAGTCAGTGACAATATATATGTATTTATCTGTCTATGCTGGTTCTGCATTGTCTCACATCCCTCTTGATTTCTCAGTCCATTTGTTTCTTCCATGTGTTTGCAGACGTTTTGTGTTTCCTGTGATGGGTTTGCATTGTTATATGTGCCTGAGAATCTATTTTAGGGCTGTTTTGCAGGTGAAAACAAGTGGCCCTCTAGTAATCCTTGCATGGTCAAGGTGACCCTCCATCAGTAACCACCTGGCCCATTTCCCATGATCACCCACTTGCGAGGTCCCCCTAATTAGAGCTTTAATCAAGAACAAATTTCCACTGTGATCGGATGACATGCAGGCTGAGCACCACAGTGACAGCTGATCCTCGGCTGTGATAAAATATTCACACTGCCGGTCAACAGTTCAGGGTCACCTCAGCTGTTCTAAAATGTCTGCAGTTTCCTGTGATGTCTCGGTGAACTCAAACAGGAAAACAAACATGTGCAGGTGAAAACTCTCCAGGAGCAGCCTCACACCCTGTGGCTGAATCTAATACTGTTGGCACAGACAGCACCTGTTGGTGTTGCACCTTTAGGTGTCTTTGCTTTCCCTCTTCACCTGCAGAGTCTGGAGACTGAGCTGTCGTTCCATCATTTGGTCCAAATAATGGACCCCAGTCTTTTCCAACTCTTCCTTCATACATACAGTTTGTTGGAAGGACTCTGGACACCTGGAGGAAACGGTTTGCATCCATTTCCAAGGTTTCATTTCCCTCTATTGCTGCAGAAAAGATGGAAGGAAGCCATCACTGCATCTGACATTTCCTTTCACGTTCTGCTTTTCTCTGACACTTCATCACTTTGGACCAGTTCAGCTTCAGCCCTGGACCTGAGCCGTTCACACGTCAGTGACAGCTAGAAACCTGTGGGTGACCCAAACTTTGACCAGTGATATTTGTCCCTCTAAGCAGATCTGCTGTAGACCTGAGGCCTGACTCAGCCGCTGGATCCGGGGACAGTTTACAGATGGAAACCTTTGACCGGTGGTCTAATCTGAAATGTTGCTACTTAGAGCCTAAAGCTAAAATGCTGAAGTTAATATAACGATTAGATAATGTCAAAGATTACGCCGCAAAATTTAACTAAACATAAAACTTCAGTAGCGACGGCTCAGATAAAAACAAACACTCTTTTTGTTTTTGTTTATTGTATTGGTCTGTTCATATCTGTAAAGAGATTATATACACAAATTAGTACAACATTAAGAGTTATCCAAAAAATTACACATTCAAAATACACCCTTGTGAAAAAGATTCGAATATAAGCATATAAGCTCTCTGCGTTGGATCCTTTCCTCTTCCTTTCCTTATTTCTGCAAACACATTTTTAAATCTAAACAACACAAACTCGCGTCCACACTTGTATTTTAAGATCTGTTTCCAGTTAAGAAAGAACAGGTGCAGTGTATTAGTGGCTACAGCAGACAAAATACCAAAACACAAAAAGTCGCCCTGGACTGTTCTGTCTCAAACACCAGGACGAGCTCTACAAAATCTAAATTTACTCTCTCTCGTGAAATTTTGTTTGGACTGAAAGAAAAGAAACTGTAAATTTATCAGTTTTACTAAAAATAAATGTTTATGCTATAACTGAAGTTACTGTGATTAAAATAATTTACTGTTTTATACTAAAATGACTTAATTTCTGAAAACGATTCCAAGAAGACCCCAGTACAGGAAGTGGAAAAACACACAACTCTTCAGCTTTTTTTTTTTTTTTTTTTGTTTTTTTTACAATCAATGAATATTTTAGCAAACAGCTTCACATTTCATTCCTCTCACTCATTCAGACTACCTGAAGTAAAGGACAGAGAAACAGACAGGTGAGGATTAACACAATCTCACTGCACGTCAGCGATGATAAGAGCAGCAGTGAAGCGGCGTGGCGTCTCATGGCTCACAGATCAGCGTCTCCACCGCAAACTTGTTTGCGAAGTGATGAATCTTGCGGCAGTTCAGAACTTCACGCTTCTGCATACCTGCAGGACGAGCACAAGGAGTTTTTAAATGACACTTACCACAGACAGAGGCTGCAAAGTGCTTTACATCTGAGTGTGTATGATGCAGACAGACGTGCTGCAGAGACAGTTACAAAAGGCTTAGAATGAAAATGTGTTTTAAGAGGAAACTGATCTTTCACAGTTCATCAGGCAGGTTAATTCCAGAGGTCAGGTGTTCTGACAGGTCAACTCTGCCCCCTTTAGGTTGCGTTCACGCAGCCGTTCTCACTCTCATTCCCAGAAGAGAATTAGACAGTGGGGTTCGGACCCATGGGTGCCTCCATGATGATGCACCTTTCCTGCAGCGTGGCATCCCCCAGGTGCTGCACTGACCAGTCACATACATGTTGTACGTCCCTGGTGAGTGAGTGACTGAACTGTGAGCAACGTTTTCTGCTGTTTATCTCGAGGTCATCAGCAGAAGTCTGCACCTCTGGATCCTATGTCACGGTCTCACCTGTGCACCAAACAACCCCACCCTGTGCTGTGTTCATGTGGGACAAATGTGTGAGTGAATGCAGCAGGACAGGCTCCTGGCAGAGGAGCTCAGACTGAGTGCAGCTTCACCGATGAAGTCCAAGGCCATGAAAGGCTTCAAAGATGAGAAACAAAACCTGAAATCAGTTCTGGAGCCACTAACAACCAGCGTACTGTCCTGGAACTCATGTCCTGTAAATGCTAAAAATTCAGTTTGAAAACATTTTCTCTAAAACATAAATCTGACATGTGCCACTTTTCATGTGCAGCGTCTTCTTCCGTTTGCTGCACAGATGAAATGAGCTCAGTCCTGCCCCCAGAGGACATTTGGTGACAACATAACGTAACAGGCTCCAAAACACCTTTAGACACCGGCTAAGCACCACAACAGTCTTATGAACATAAGAAGCAGAGTGAGCTGAGGCCCCTACCCAGAATCCTGTCTCTGCGCTGCAGCTTGAACGTCTCTTTGCCCTGGCACAGGTTGTAGATGAAGTAGCCGAGCTGGTCGACGTGCTCCAGCCGCTCGGTCACTATCATCTCCTCATGAACCAGGTACGACTGAGGCAGGTAGGTGCCGGCCTAGACAGACAAAAGAAGACAATAATAGTTCATACATAATCACCACTTACTCCTTTACTACAGCTGCACTCCAGCAATTAGCCTGCACAGCTGTAGTTACCTGACCTTTGAGTCCTTTTGTCTTAGTTACTGTTTTTATAACTGTGTATTTAACGTCATGTTGTTTACTCTCCGTGTTTTTACTCAGCCCAGAAAACACAGATCCTACTGACGTTAACTCAGACCATCTTCTCCTGATTCATCACACAACAAAACCTGAAAATCAAGTTCAAACCTGCAACCTTTGATTTCCTTTTATCTGTTTTCAGCAGAAATGAGAACACAACACTGACAGATCAACATCTTTAGAAGCTGATATGCTGAACCTGTTTCCAAATGTGGAGCAGAGTTTCACTGCTGTGAAACAAACCAGAGGTTTAAACTGGTGCATTTCGGTGCCACTGCACGTAACCATATCTGCAGATCAGCGTTAAGACCAGAATGCTGATAAACCAAACAATGTTCCACCTCTAACCCTCCACACCCACCATCAAAACCTTTTCCCCCCAATCAAATATCAAACATCCTTCAGTAAACAGTTATTAACCCAGTTTAAGAAAGGAAATGAGGTCAGTCTGTGTTTCAGTGTAATCTGCCTGTTCCTATGTGTTACCTTGACGTTGATGAGCAGCTCCAGGAAGTCTCTGGGGGGCATGACGATGGACGTGTTGAGCGGGATGACATAGCACTTGTTGAGACTCAGATCCAGATAGGCGGTCAACCTCTGACCAACACAGAGGACAAGTGTTTACTAAGGGAAATAACACTTTACAGTGGACATACTGTAAACTCAGTGTGACCCAGGTCTTCTTCAGTCCTAATTTTACATCCTCCTCAGATAAAACAAACTTACTTCCTCCATGTTTACTGTGGACTTTATAAATTCAATATTTTGACTGATGTACTTTTAAAGGACTGCTGCTCTTAGCTTCTCTTCTCTAACAGAAACAGATCATTCACTTTCCCATTTTTACTAGTCAGTGCTAAGTTATTGTGTTACTGGTGGTCTTTTATTATGAACGTGTTTTACTGCTGTCTGGACGTCTCACCCGCTGGAAGTCGTGGACGATGTCTGCCGGGTCTCCGTCGTCGAACTCGGGCACAGGAACGCTGATAAGCTCCACCTGCTCCCTCTCCAGCACCCGGATCCTCTCCTCCAACTGATGCATGTGCAGCTGATTTGGCAGCTCCACCTCCATCTACAAACCAGTCAAGCCAGTTAATCCACCAGTCTCTGTCTGTAAGTCAGTTTATCTACTGAAGGAGTCTGTACAAAAGTGTGACCCTGAGCATCTGACTGATGAACATTGGTCTTCGTTCTGTCCTTGTCATATATTAAATCTCTAGATTTACTGCGAGACAGTGAAAACCCTGTATCACAAACTCAACTACAGCGATTCTGCACAGACTAATTCTTCCCTCACATGACTCAAAGCAGCTGCTGCTGCTACACCTGCTTCTGCACTTAAATCAACAATCTTTGCATGTTGCAATATCTGGATAGACACTAATAATCTCCACCACCTCCTGAGGGAAACCTCTGGCTCTTTAGCTGCAAAATGCTCCACTATGTTCACCAGCTGGTCTCTGACTGTGTCTGTCTGCTGTTTGCTGCTGAGCAGGTAGAGGACTGTGGCTTTTTACAGCTGCTGAACCTCTGAGGCCCAGAACCAGGGGACCAGAACCCTGAACCCTGAACTCAGGCCATTGATCAGTCAATGAGTGAGTCTGTGATAATGAATGATGCTGTTGCTATGTGCGAACGGTAGGGACACAGCTGTGCTGAACCATACCTCGTCTTCCTCCTGGATCATGAAGTTCTCCTCTACGTATCTCACCCCACACCAATAAACCTGGTCCTCCTGCAGGGACGAGAGGAAAACGAGAGACTGTGTCACTTCAGCAGAAATGAACATGTTGAGTGAAAGCTCCAACACCAGACTGGAGACACCTGGAGACTTTAGATGCATGATAATAATAAACTTTATTTAAACATGGTAAGGGGAAAAAAAAAAAAAAAAAAAAAATCAGCATTAACCAGGAAAATAGAAGGATGGACACAAAACAATGAATTCCAGGTAAATTCCCACAAACATCTAAAAAAATTAAATCCTCTCTGGCCGTAAGTTCTCCATCCAACTCCAACTCCATCTTTTTTCCTGATTATTATTTCGATAAGTGTGACGATAAACTGTGTCACTGATCTTTCATCCACAGGCTAATCCTGTGTAATAACTCATCCTTCAGGCTCAGTTTGTGTGTATGAAGCACCTGTGGGAGGACATACGAGCAGCTGAAGCTGACCAATCACAGCTCATGGTGCTGTGTCTGTGTACCTTTATGGACAGACGATGGTTTTTACATCACAGGGTCACATCAATTGACCCGAAGCTAATATTTTCTTTGTGATTTGGGGTTTCACAAATTTGTTGCTGTACAACCAAGGGAGCAGCTTTGGCTTAGATGTGTCAGCTCCAGAGCTCCAACCTGTCACATCAGTTCACATTTTCTCCTCTAACACCTGACTTATCATGTCATCCTTTTCCAGCCTTGTGATTATACACTCAGTTTATTAGAGGACAATGTTGAGATTTTGTTGAATTCATTTTAGAGAGGTGTTGAGTCAGCTTCACTCATCTCATTTATTTTACCTCTGTGCCGTAGGAGCTACTTTCCCACCCTTGCTGGGGCTGCTTGCTCACCTCCAGGAAGTAGTAGCGGTACAGGTAGGCACCTCCAACCACCACCCCAGACAGCATGAGGGCCAGGCCCAGGCACATGCACCAGCACCAGGCCCGGGACTGGCGATGCACCGGCAGAGCCACCTCCACATCCTGCAGGAGACGAGAAGACGGCGTATTAGATGTGATGACGTTCCAATGTTTCCACCATATTTATTCAGACCAGAGATGATTATTTTAATTAAAACACACTTTGAAAGATCAACATGTGTCAGATTATTATTAATTACTGACTGGTAATTTATTCCACCCATTCAGCTGCGACTGTATTTTCTTCTTTTTCACTCCCCATTATTTTCTTTATTTATCCATTCACTTCAGATGTTACAACTAACTGCCCTTGTTCTTGTTCCATTGGTGCTGTCAGTCTCTAGAGGTCCACTAGCACAGAACCACCAGCCTCATCCTCTTATATGGAAGCGAAACCTGATGGCCTCCAACAGCCTGATTAGACAACAACATGAAGTCAGATCCACAGAACTGCCAGAGGCCTGGAAACTCCCCACAACCACAACAACCAGGCCGCCCTGTGTGTGTGTGTGTGTGTGTGTGTGTGTGTGTGAGACAAAACAAATGCTTTGTTAAAAGGCTCCACGTCCATTTTCAGACAGACAGAGCAGCAGGGTGACTCCTCATGAGGGAAACAGACACAAACTGAACATCAGTGACAGAAAAAGAGAAAGTGGATTCACAGAGGTCACTGTAGAAGATAAACTAAAATCTGAGAGAATTTTGCAAAGCTTCCTGATTATTACCTAATTAACTTTGCCTCTTCTAACATGGGGGCTGCTGAAATATGATTCAGTATATGATTTAAGTTTCAGGTCGAAAAACGTTACATGAAAATTGTACTTGCTTTTGTTTGACATGTTTT
Source organism: Mastacembelus armatus (assembly GCF_900324485.2). NCBI lineage: Eukaryota > Metazoa > Chordata > Actinopteri > Synbranchiformes > Mastacembelidae > Mastacembelus > Mastacembelus armatus. The sequence goes on from NC_046653.1 coordinate 25,033,544, forward strand.
ATCTTATTTTAAATGTAAATCTGTTTTCCAGAGTGAGAACTGTTCTGTAACTGCACTGAGGAACCAGAACCAGAACCTGGATGTCCGTGTGCAGCACTTGTCCTATTGTTGAAAGGTTTGTGTTTGTATCACAGGACACACTGAAGCCAATGCGTCACTGTGTCATGACCCTCAACAAAAATACTGACACTGTGAGCTAAGCTGAAAGCACAGGATTGTGGGTAAAGAAAGCACGACTTATCAGCAGACGAACATGAGTCTTTGGACTCTGGCCAGACAGATACAGACCCCGTTTCTTTCAGAACAAGTCCCAACACATTTTCGGCTTTCAGGTCCTGCTGAAAACCAAAACAGGATCTCAGAGAGGGACCAAGTCTGTCTGAGGTCAGCATAAAGAGTCGTTTCTGTGAGCTCGGCTTCTTCGAACGGCACAATTTTTTTTATTACTGGTACATGTGTCATCAGCAGCTGTAGCTTCCTTTTCACATTTCACAACTTATTTTTAAAACACTTCTGCATTTTCTTCACAAGTTTTACTGAGAAGTTTTCTTATTAGTGGAGAAGCTAGTGGACTACATGTCAGTGTAGCAGAACTTCAGGTCTCGAATATTTTCACTCTTGAGTCTTGATTATTTTTATATTTTTCAACTCACCAATCAATAAGTAACATTCAACACCATGAATGTAAACATGAAGTTTACACTTCAGGAGGGTTTCGCTCCAAAATATACAGAAAAATCAGCATCGCGTATGAAAATAAGCCTGGCAAAACTGAAAAAATGAAAACAGCCTGTTGTGTTTTTAACACTGCAAGACCCCAGGACTCTCTGCTACCTACAGCCCTTCTGTTGTTATTCCAGCTTCTCTACCCTGTGTTGGCAAAGTCCCCCCCTGCCACCTGGCCAAGGTCAGAAGAAGCCAGTAGTGGTTTCCAACAGCAGCCATGGAGGAGTCTCTGCAGCTCAAAGTGGGAACCAGTGGCTGCCAGAGCCAAGAGGCGGCGTTCTTTAGCACAGAGAGAGTGGGACAAAGAGAGACCAACAACCAGGGTTAACATGGCTTTGGCTTTTTCACATGGGGAGACTTCAAAGCAGCCAAAGGACTCACATTGGATCCACATTTACTCCTTAGTCAGCTAACGCTAGCTTTGGACTGGACACTTTGTCCCAGCAGGGAAGGAGACCAGAAGTAAAGCAATGAACATAAGCCAAACAAAGATAATTTTAAAGACATCTTTGTGTCTTTAAAGTAAAAGCAGCACACACTGCTAATGCTCATATCTGAGTGTCCTCAGCTTTCACACTCTGGTAGGTTTGCCCATGAGTCAGCAGTTTAGTAAAAACACAACACAGAAAGTGCAACAGTCTCACAGAAAACGACAGTCGGCTGTTTTTGGCTTCCATCTCAAATAAAACAGAAGTCCCCACTTGTTGTGTAATGAGGCGAGCTGTCCGAGCATGGAGCGACGTTAAGAAAACAGGAACTACAGAGTGGCCGTTTTATGACTAAAAAAACGAGACAAAAAAAGGGGAAGTTGAGGATGAAGGATTTTTGAGAGAAGTTAACCATCATGGTGGTCGACAGAAACACTGAAGGGAACATTTCCTGAGGCTTTTCTCCCTCAGCTGCAAAGCTCTGGTCACCTCTGCTGAGCGGAGGTTTGTTCTCATCACCCACAGCTCAGGGGAATTGAAGGCAAAACAAGAGTGGAGAAAGAAGGGGATGTCTTCACTTGCTGAACATCTTTGGTTCAGCGCAGACACATGAGAATATTAAACAGTGCCACTGTAAAGACTTTCTGGCCCTGAGAGGCAGCATCAACAAAACAGCCTTTTATTCCCAGTTTGAGGACAGACACTCCAAGCCAGCAGCAGAAAACCAGCAGCAATGGAGGCCAGTTGATGTGTCAGAAAAGAGTGTCCCTTGAACGCACCACACAGACTCCAGTCGATGGCCAACCAGCTCGTACTTTCTGGGTGTGGTGTGAGAAAATACCTCTCTACACCAACAGGGGGTGGTAGACTGTATTGGTCATTCTGAAAGGGAAAGAGAAAGACCTATGCTGCAGATATAACAGTGTAACCAAAGCAGCGTTTGCTGACCATCTTCACACCACAGACGATTTATAGCTGCCTCTAATCCAGAACATGTCTGAGCAGAAGCTGCAGGTGGAGCTGCTGTTGGCAGGACTTGGTCTTTGGTTGGGGAGGGAGAAAGGAGGAGGTGGAGGAGAAAAATAAGGAGAAACTGCAGTAAATGGGTGAAATCATGGAAACACTGATAGACTGAGCTGATCTGGATCGACCAGGGTGAGAGATGCTCACTGACCGTCAGCTTGGTGTGTCGGGGGGCCTAACGTAAAACAGCAAGATTTTAAAAATGAGTTTTCACATAATAGAGGCAAGGAAAATATGTCTGAATCTAAAGGGTGTTGATTTTCATAAAGCTCCAATCTGTCCAGACACATCCAAACAGACTCAAACATATTCAGAGTTAGCACCAACTGCATCATGCTAAAACCATTAATCAATCAACTCATTGAATCAGTTGTCACCCGAGAGAAAAATGACCAAACATGATTTAGATCAAAACGGGCAGCTGTGCTCATGAACTTACAAACCTCCTGGAACAATTTGAGAAATAACAACAACAAAAAACAGAAAACTGACCTAACTGATTATCAAAATAGTTTCATAATCGATTACTGTCAGGTGCCTTTTGACTGATCTCTGTTCTGCTCTTTACTATATTTCTGGTATATTTGTATTTTATCTTCCTTTTATGCATTTGTATGTAACTCATCTGTTTTCTTCATCTCAAATTTATTCTTCCACCTTGACAGTTGCTTGAACGTCATTCGAATGTTTATGTTCTCCGCATGTAAAGCATTTGAATTCCTGACGTAAGTTGTTTAAGCAAAGCTGCCCTGCCTATGAAATCCCATCCTCTGAATCATGACACAAGTATGAAACATTCTCTGAAGTATTGTTGGGGTGAGATCCCAATGCTGCGTTTGCCTGTTTCACAACAGTCCCCAAAAGCTTCACCAAACAAGACCCAACAGGCAACCAGATGAACTTTCATAACTGCAGCACATTCACACGCCCTCATTAGAACACGTCAACGCAGCAGGAACGACATGTACACACAAGGACACAAAAACGTCTCCATGAAATTCAAAAAACTTTCCAGGGCACAAAGTGACGTCTTCAAGTGTTTTGCTTCATTTCACCAACTGCTCAAATATTATGGTATTTACTGCTGAATGATATGAAATAGAGAAAAGCAGCAGATGTTGTAAGTGATAAACTATTCAAATGTAGTTTTTCTTCTGATCTGCTTATTGATTACCATTCAATGATTAATTAATACTGTTAATAAACTAAGATTCTTATTTAAAATTTTTTAAATTCAGTCTGCAACTAGCAATCATTTTCATTATCAGTTACAGTTCACCATATCCAATTATTCACATTGTCAAGCCCTCACATTATTCAGCCCCAGAGCAGATATCTGTGGTTTATCAACAAAAACGTTCTATGTACAGGATGTTCCGTCTTTCTGTATCTCTGACAAACATTCATTTCCTTTTCTTCTTGGACCATTTCTGCCCGACTCTTTTTGTCTCTGCAGATGGTTCAGTCCTATTTTCACTTCACAGTTGCCACGCTCTGCAGTTTCTCTGTGGCAGAAATCCCAGCTTGCTCTGCTGGAGGTTTACGCAGTCACACTGCCACAACAATGATTGACTGCGACAGCCCAGCTGCAAACAGGGATGTGTGCGCTTCTTTTTTTGACACCTAACAGTCTGTAAAATACCTGGATTCACTCAGATCAAAGAGCCACTGTTCTGACACTACACACATCTGCAAAATAGAGACATTTTCAAACTCACAGTACCTGATGTGTTATGTATTATGTGTCACATATCGTTAAAGACATTGTTATAGAAATATGGTGGACGGTTATTTTCACTGTGTTTGCAGGACAGTGTTAATGAATGTCACAAAGCAGTGAGGAAACTCACAGGTAAAGCTTTATGGGATTTTCTTTTAAACAATCTCTAAAATGTCTGTGTGTGTTCTGATATACGGGCTGACTGTTTAGGATTAAATCCGTCACTGCTAACAGTGAACAGTGGCCAGGTGATGTATTCCTTCGACGATGAAATATTCAGTTTACAACGATATAAAACTCATATTGTGTTTGTCCTGGTTGTGAATCAGCAGGATCAGCCTGCACAGTCCTGAGCACCAGTCCACCTGAGAACAGCTTGTGTTCCTGTCTCTGTGGAGAAAGGTGAGTATCAGTGTCCAGGACAGGTTTAGTTTCCATCCTCCGCTCTGAGCTGCACATGGCCTCAGCCAACTCAGGATTCAGTCAGTCGACAGGGAGAACCCAACTCACACCAAACCAACTACCAAATCCAGTCCACATTCATTATATTCTGAAGTAGTGATGCATGTTGGGTAAGGGGGAGCAGGAGCTCTGCAGGTCTGGGTCTTAGAGCCACTAACTGCCTGGTCGGTTAATCTGCCTCTTGTTGAGTTTTAGTGGTCGGACCACAGTAGGAGGCAGCTAATGCTCTGCTGAGTCTCTGACTGACTGATTATAGACCATAATCCTTTTCAAGCGGAAGCAGAGAGCATGGCTGTAGCTCACGGAAGGTTACGGCTGTAGGTGCGTAGCTGTGGCGCTGATCCAGAGGCAGTCAAACTGTTATTAGCTCAGAACTAATTTACACTTACCATGTTTGTTTGCAGCTGATGCAGTGTGTTTATATTTTGGGCCTGTTCTGAACGAGCCAGCAAACCGAGAGACAACCTGTGAGATTTGCATAAACAAAGGTACAGCTACAGATAGATATAATTTACATTTATTTCCATCTCAGGAATCACCTGCTGCAGGTACACGCCCTGACCTGTCATGCACAGCAACAAAACAGACAGAGCACAGTGGAAAGCAAATAAAGCTTAGCTTCATTCTTAGTCTTGTTTCAATTAATCCTTTGAAATGATGAAATGTCAGAAATCATTTCTTTTTTCTGAGCAACCAAATGACAACAATTAAAGGGAAAACCAGCAAATCCTGAAACTGAGCAGCTGGAACTACAATGTTTAAGGTCTAAATGCTGCAGTGCACCAGTGTCAACATGTTTCAGCAAATGTTTGTGTAATGTATAAACACACAGACTGCTTTGCTTAGAAACCAATGACTGAATTTCACCAGGTTTTTGTTATTTTTAAGACCTGTTATCAGTTTCTTATATATTTAGAATTAAACCTTTTTTTAGCAAGACGCCATGTGTTGAGTTGAGCCGAGTTCACTTTATTTCCACTACAACAAATGAAGTGAGCTGATATTTCAACAGGACGACAACTGAACACAACACAGTAATAGCAAACCCCTCCCACATATAGGAACAAGTCAAATGTACATGAGAAAGATGAGCTAAAAACTATTTACTAAGTGTAGGAGGTGTGTAATTCAGAGGGCAGAATAACCTAAATATAAAACGAACCATGAACAATTTTACGAGGCCCAGCTAAAAATGAAAACTGACTTCCTGTCACTTCAGGCTCAGTTCACATTTTAAGATAAGATAAGAAAACCTTTATTTGTCCCACAATGGGGAAATTGCATTGTTGCAACAGCAAAGTAAGTTAACACCAAATAACTCACCAAAACTAAAGAAGTTAATCAATACCAGCAGAACAAAACAGCACACTTTACAGACTGAGCTTCTTTTTTTCTGTTCAGAGCTGAGTCAACGCACCGATGAAGACGACAGCAGGAAAACAACCGTTAAGATTATTGATTAACCTCGATAATGTTCTGGATTTATGTCTCTAATAACATCTAATAGCACACGGTACCAGGGGAAAATGTGCTGTTAGTGACTTTATGTGGAAGGAAGTCCAAGAAGTAACTGCTTCACGCAAAAATGAGTTCACATGAATTGAAGTAGAGCATTTCTAAGTAATATTTAAGATTTCCTGGTTATAGCTTCTCAAATGTGCATCTTGTCATACGCGACGGCAAACTGACAATCTGTGGATGTCACAGTTTACTGACAAAAGAAATATGGATTACTCCAGAAACCAACTGGCACATGAGCCGATAACGAAAATAATCTCTAGTTGCGGCACCAAAGTGGAGCTTTAGGTTCAACAAGAATAAACCTACAGCCTTGTTTGAACAGATCTGTTCAAACAAGGCTGTAGGTTTATTCTTGTTGAATAAAACTTCCCTGTGGTCTTACCCAGGGAAAAGCTAAACTAAGCACGTGGACATACTTAGCCCAAATATTTAGCTTGGTCTATTTTCCGTCTCTATAAATGTCTCGGCAACTGTCTCTATTAAGAGACAGGCTGAATTTATCTGATTGATTCCACTGGGTTTCACCTGGTAGAGACTGACACTAACGTCCAACAGACACAACCACTGACCGCGCTAAAACCCAAGGAAACAGGAGCATTTGTTTGTTTCTGTCCTCACTGCTCTGTGCTTGTAAGTCTTTGTAATTGGAGCTGGGGACTTCTTTCAAAACACACCAAGAGAAGAAACAGTTAAAGAAAGGTTAACGCTCAGTGTGTGGTGTAGCTGCTGCGACGCCAATCTGTCAGGTGACACACAGCTAAGAAATCTAGGTGTCATCTTTGCCATCGGCAGAGAAAACAGCTCATCCAAAAAAAACTGCAGCCAGTCTCAGTGAGAAACTAATAATCTGATCACATCTGTTCTCAGGTCTCTGCACTTGTTAGTTTCACAGGTTTACACCTTTAATATCATTAACGAGGAAGGAAACGAGGGCATACACACAGTTTTGGTAAACACTGCTTACATGGAAGCTGCATAGTATCTGTTCATTCAAGTTTCCAGGGACATGTTCAGCTTTGGACTGAATTCTGAATAAAGCACTAGGTTTGCTTTGGCTCTAAACTGTCCTTTTTTTCTGGATCAGTAACTTGATCAGTAACAGGAGGGGTGATAAAGCTGAAAAGGTTTTTATCCTGAGACTTTATACCTGGAGTGACACTCTGTTTTAGCTGTCAGCCTGCTTCATTCAGAGCTCTCGTTATATCAGGTAGTGATTGAAAAGGCTGGCGAAGCGACTGCTGCTGGGTCTGAACTGATGCTGACACAACAGTCATTTGCAGGGAGCAGCCTCTGGCATCCTGTTCCCTGTGGTGATACCTTCACCTTTTAACAGGTGGAAAGGTTAGATGGGTTTCCCATCTTTGTCTGCGCAGGTATTTTCACAGCAGAGATCTCTCTGCTGTTGATCCAGCTGTAGAAATCTGAACCAGTACCAGCCACAGTGTCACCGTCCTTTGCAGACGCCAGAATCTCATTTCTTCTACCTGCTTCAGCTGTGTCACCCTGCGGTGAAACAGAGACTGTTGACTGTTCTGCATGTCCAGGTGTTAAACTCAGAGCAAACAGAAAACTTTCTGCACAGCCAAGTCAACAACATCACAGCAAAGGAACAACATACTACACATCTTCAATTCAGTTTATCTTAAAAATTCACAATCGTCACATCTGAAGACAATAAGCAACAAATGTTTTGGATGTTTTATCTAGGTCTGATCTCTCTTTTTCATTTCCTCCTCTCACTGAAAACATTTTTGTTTGCTTCGTGATTAAAAACTTCGACGGGGATTTCAACAGAATTAAATAGATATGGTGCACAGCAGAGAGAGAGAGACGGGCGTGTGACAACACCAGACTTAACAGAAAGAGAAACTAAAAATCATCTCAGCTGCATTTCATTGTGGTTTATTTTTTTAAGATAAACTTAAAAGATAAACTGCGCTGTTTGCAACACACAGCTGAGACACTGAAGGTTTAATGGTTATATTTACTTGAGCGAGACCTGGGTATTTACAGACAGTGTTATAAATGTCTGCTACTGGCTCAGCTATGGTGACAGCTGAAATCAGAAAGAAATGGAAACTACTGCTGGTCAGTCGACAAACCACAGGTTAATATTTTTTCGTGATTAAGTTATGGTAGTAAAACACAAAACCTAAACCTTCACCGTTATGCTGTCTCTGAAGATTTTCTGGATGAAGATGTCCCTGTGATACTTTCCCTTTTAATAAAAAAAAAACTGTTTTGTTAAAAACTACTATTAATAACTATTTCTAAATTACCTGATTAATCATTTGTCCCATAAAATGTGGTTAAACAGAGAAAGGTCTGTTGTGTCAGCCCTGAGGTGTTGACTTCAGTCTGTGAGCTCTGCCATTTCATGTGATATTCAACCAACAGACAGAAGCAGAACTTCCTCAGGCTTGAGACTCTGTTTAAAGTTTTACTCAAAAGTTACTGAAACAAAGATTTGAGTATAAATACAACAGCAACAAAAGCAGCACAAACTACAGCCCTTAAAATGATCATCCGGGTGAGAGAACAGCTAATTACTCTGGTTGGATTGGCACATTTGCTTGGTGATTTTGTGTGTTATGTGTTGCTTTAGAGCTATTTAATGTACTGTCCTATATTTTATAACTTTGTAAAGCACTTTGGTCACTAGTTTTATTGTGTAGGTTGCTATATAGCTAAAGTTGATTTGAACAGCTGTGAAACAGCCTTAACACAAACTGAAAAGTATTATTTATTGCTGGACTGTTGGATTAGACCGACTCAGTCCAACACAGGGGTTCCTAATAAGCACTGAATGTACAATGTTTTGCTGTGGATTTTGCGTTGCAAAACAAATCCCTCCACCAATCGAAGGAAAAACCCAAACAACGGAATATAGCAGAGACGCAGTTGTGTTCACACCAACTCTACTCCCCAGGAGGGAAACATTAAGCTGCGATTATCCAGATAAGACTCAGACTGAAGGGGGGGGGGGTTACAAATCCAGCTACTACTGCACTGTCTGCAGCCACAGCCACCACACAGGAAGCGTGGAAGACCAGTTGGTAGCAAAGATACACAACAGAAAGATTACAGTCAAGACAAGAACTCATATCTATGTAAATCTATGTAACAATACGTTCTGATTTTTCACTCGGCTCATATATACGACTGTTACAGAGCTGCTGCTCTCACGTTCAGAACTACAGCTGTGCTCGCCATAAGGACACAAACCTGCCCGTCAAACAGCTGAGAGTTCCTCTGTCGCCCTGAAGCAGGAACACAGCTTTTATAACAGGGTGGAGCGAGAGCTTCAACCAGAGACAAAACCCCAACCAGCTTTTAACCAACTCAGTCTGAATAGAACATAACCGTTCTTCAGAGAGGAAGCTGGGCTCTTCAGCTCAACAAAACATTAAACAGCTGACATAAAAAAACAAAAACAAAAAAACCAGACTCCTGTCGACCAGTTCCTTCTGTGCTCAAGACTGATCAGCTCTTACACCCTCAGAGATGCTCAGAGACGTTTTTTACCTGCCCAAAGTTGTCACATCATCCCCACGCGTTACTGGAACCACAAGCCTACAGTTCCCCCTCATGTTCTGGTGTCTCCTTTTAATGTCACTGCCAAAAACTATCATCAGAAAGCCTCCTGTTTTATTCTAAGCAGCTAAGACCAATGAGGAGAGAAACTTCACATGTGGTTTTAAAGATCAGGATGGATGTTATTTTCAATACAATTAAAAAAAAAAAACAGAAAGCCAACAAGAGAACAAATGAAAAATAAAAAGGAGAAGTGTGAGCCACAAACAGGTTCAATGTTGGAGTGGCCACCTTTCAGTTTCAAGAGGAACGGCTTGTGTTTGGGTGACAAACCTTAAAACGGTATCAAACATAGTTGCTCCACTAACTGTGGTCGCAGACTAACCGCGGTTCACTAATGTTTGGAGAAGTAAACCAACATAAAAACCAGGTTCATGGCTTGAGTCGTAGTTATCAGCCCAGTGTATGAAATGACACAAACCTTCAAGTTCACACTTTAAACCATAGAAAGCAGCAGGTGAGAAACACTGGTGTAAAATAGAAATATAAATGTTTATCAAAGGGCAAATAATGTAAATGCCACATGAGAAAGACAAATTAAGTTAATAAAAGAGTCGGTATATGAGAGTATATGTTTCGAAATGAGGCAGGAAGCTTGTTTAAATGTGGAAAAGTGTCAGAAACTGTGAAAACAGAACATAATGAGCGTCGACAAACTGCGTGTTTTCCCACCGAGCTCAAAGCTAACTGATGCTAGCTCCGTTAGCCATTTTCTACTCACTTTGTTCTCTGCGGGAATAAGAGTTTCAGCGTCTTTCTTCACATCTTTCTGTGCCAAGGCCGAGTTAAAAGTCACTTTAACCATCCTGGACCGAGGACTGACAAACTCCAACCGGGAGAAAATACGATGAAAATGGGACAAAACAAAGAAAACAGAGAGAAACTGCTGCCAAGTAAAGCGCCTCTACTTCTCTGATCTGTTGTGGCAACGAGTCACGCTAGCGGCTAGCAGCTAACGCACGGCTTCCTGTTCGGTTTCAAAATAAAAGCATTCCACTGGCTCCTGAGCAGGGCTGACGAAGCTGACTGAGCTCTGAATAAAATGTGGCCTCTTCTGTTGATATGTGTCAGGATATCCATTCTTACACAGCTCTAAGAAAGATGAACTGATTTTGGTGGTCAAAGAGCAAAGGTCAAGGTTACTGTGACCTCCTGTGGGGTTCATTTATGTCATATGTCAGGAATGCTTTGAGGGAACATGGACAGTCATGCATGTGAAGTGTAACTTAGCTGGTTGGTGGAGGCAATCAACCTCTTTGGGCTTATATTTACACTTTACAAGTCTTCTTGGTGGAGTCTCTACAGGTTTCTACAAGCTGGATTTGTGCAGTTTATCTCATTTCTCTGCAGATCCTCAGGCATAAATCCATAAATTTAACAGCCTGTTTTTTTTTTTTTGCATGTCACTACACAAAACTGTCTATGAATCATATAATATCCATGTTGCTAAAGTAATTTATTAAGTCACTGATTTTGCATTTGATGGAATTTGTTATGATCCCATGAATATGTTGTTGCTGTGTGTGTGTGTGTTTGAAAACCTAATAATGATAGTTATAGTGCTGTTTTTGCAGCAGAAGCTGAATGTTTGCTGAAGGCTGTTCCGATTCCCACACGAACGGCTCGGGATGTAGCTGGGAAGTGAAGCACCATCTGAAGGTCAACGCATTACTCAGGGTGCAGGTGTTTTTTGTTTTCTGTATGGAGGCCTACTTCTAAGTCCGCTCTTCTGAAGGACGCTATATGACACTCTATGACACTTCCCATGCATGTGTAATAAAGGAATAGCAGCTTGGATTGAGACTTTGGGTAGAGTTTGTACCCCTTAAGGACAGTCAGGGTCCTGAAGACTCACCCTGTTGTCTGGACTGTTTCGGGGTCACTGTGGTGCTGACCCTGGTCTCAGGTCTGTGCAGCAGGTTTTCTTCATGGACCTCTCTGTGTCTGGTTGCTGATTAAAGAATATCATGATTTAGCTGAACCCACAAAACCTCGCACAACTACGACTCCCATGATTCCGTGCGGGTTGGCCTTGGCATTTTTCCGTAGTTAACGAACATTGTTCTCTGGACAGTATTCAGGCGGTTTAACGTGCTAGGAGCTCTAACCGTCCACAGGACCACAGGACAGCTCAGTCTAAGGTACGTTGAGCCTGTTCTCCGCCAACAAAATAGAAAAATCTGCTGTTTATTTATCGACAGTGAACTTTAGCTGCATGCTAACATGAAGCTAGCCGCCTGTGTACCCATCTCCATGGTAACGGACTTGGCTGAAAACGTTTGATCGGTTTTTATAATCGATAAATTAAATTAGATCGTATCAGACTAATACAGACACACGCTGCTGTGCAGGAACATTATCTGTTTGTAATTATATCTTAATTAGCTAAGGTATTTATTAGCTACACGAGTATTTCCATTTAATGCCGCTGTGTCTGTTTCCTACATTATTTGTCTGTCTCAATTTGTCTTTATTCAACAAAAAAATAACTTTTATATTACTACTTAAAAAAACAAACGTGAAGAGTTTTTAAAATACAACAAACAACGTTTAAAGAGACATGTTTCCTCTAAAGGTCTGATACTATTTTAGTCAAATAAGTGTTTGAGGCCTGATTATTATTATTATGTACATACTTTTATGACAAAGCACATTGTGAGCTGGTGTACTGGAGTCAAATTCCTCTATGTGGAAACATACCCAGCCATAAAGACGACTCTGATTCTGATGAATCATTTTTTATGACAATAGACAGGGCACACTAAATGAACCTGACTCTGCTCTGGTGCAGGTCTTGCAGGTGTTATGAACAGCTATGAGGTTATCCGTCAGATTGGAGAGGGTGCGTTTGGGAAAGCCTTCCTGGTCAGAGACAAAGGGGGAGGTGGAGACGGTCGCTGTGTGGTCAAAGAGGTCAACCTCACAAGGGTACATTTCTTCACAGGTTTCATCTGTTACATCCTCAGAAAGCCTACAACAGTTGCTGAAATAGGGTAAAAGCCTCGTGAGCAGAATTAAAAGTAATATAACATATATATGATAGTTAGACAGATAATATGATAATATACATATAATATCCATATCTATGTCTGTCCAGAAGACTGTATGCTCCTGGCATGCAGAGTCATTAAGCAGTGGCTGAAAAGATGTTGTTGTTACTGCCCAGATGTCAGCAAGAGAAAAAGAAGCATCCAAGAAAGAGGTCACGCTGTTGTCGAAGATGAAACACCCAAACATTGTCACCTTCATCACGTCATTTCAAGGTGTGTGTGTCTCCATTGTGACCGTGTATGAACATCATGGCAGCAGATTTGTGCATTAGTGTCAGAGTGTGGACAGTTTCCTGTGTGCGTATACAGAGAAGGGCAGCCTGTACATTGTGATGGAGTACTGTGACGGAGGAGATCTGATGAAGAAGATCAATATGCAGAGAGGCGTCTCCTTCACTGAGGAGCAGGTACACTCCGACTGAGGATCCACCCCATGTGTCTGTCATTCGGATGTTATTTGGGCTTTCAAGTAAATATGAAAATATTACTTAGACACAAGCACAGAGTAAAACTGAGCTGTGTCTCCTCAGATTGTGAACTGGTTTGTTCAGATCTGCCTGGGCCTTAAACACATCCATGACAGGAAGATTCTCCACAGGGACATCAAATCTCAGGTATCTGACCTGCTTCACTGCCACACACACTCACACATCTGGTTCATTCATGTTCTAAAATCTGTAAATCGTGCAGTCCGGGTCCTTCTGACACACACTGAGGTCAAACTGATTACCCAGTTTCCCTATTGTCTGTGTAAATGAAAAATAACGGAACAAGTGGAAGCAACAGAAATATAAAAAGATCTGAAGTCAGAAAACACAGTGTGAACACATTTTATGAAATATTGCTATATTTAACTACTGTGGTGTTGTGAAACATGCTCAACATTAAGAAAATGATTTAATGCTACCGCTACTTAAATCGTTTCCCATGAAACCACTGTAGAACCATGAAGAAATTAAAGTGTAGCAGCACAGACTCATTTTTATGAATTTATTGAGCATAATAAACCATACTTTGTAAAAGGATGGACTCTCACCTCCCCATGAAACCATAGGCTGTACATCATGCATTCCTGATTAAGCACAAACATGGTAAACAACATTGGCCACAGAGCCTGAGGGGAAGCTTTTTAATTAATGTGTATTACCATTGCAGAGTACAGCTGAACTATCCAGAGCCCAGCTTTGTTCTGAACAAAGACCTCGCTGTGTGCCAACTCCCAGAATAACTCCTCACAACTGACCACAGGCTGCATCTCAGTTCACAGCCATCACTGGCTTTCATCGATCATATCTGTTTCCACACACATCCAGGCACACATGATACATGCCCCATCACTGTTTTTCTATGGGAACACGGGCATGCTTTCATTCCTGCTCCCCCTTCTGCTCTAGAATATCTTCCTAACCAGCGGAGGGATGAAAGCGAAGCTGGGGGACTTTGGAATCGCAAGAATGTTAAATAAGTAAGTCAGTGTCATCTTCACACACACACACACAGCAGCTGTTTTATCACTGAGCACTCTGTAACACATGGAGGACGTCCAAACAAGTTATTATCATTCCACAAACTGTCAACTAGGACATGCAAACACACGATTCTGCAAATAACAGTCGGCCTGTCGGACTGTACGAGCAGACGGATTCAATCAGACTGGTACCTGTTAAAGAAAAACACTTTTTTTACACTAGATAAAATAAGATTTCATTGATCATAGTTTCTGCAAGGACAGGCTGAGCAGTAAAGATAAAGATTAAAAACTATTTGGATGAAATAAATAGAAATAAATGAAAAGAGAAGTGACATTAAAACACACTGTACTGCTGAAAACATCCATTTGTGTTTTATTTAACTTAGGGTCTGCCTATCTAGCGGTGAAATCAGAGCTATTAGCAGCAAAGTTTATCCCCTTAACAGACACCCCTGTTTTTGGTTTTTGGGTCCATTTATAACCCTGGTCTTTCTGAAAGGCAACTCGACATTTTACAACCAAACAAACAGAAGGTTTGGAAAACACTGGAGCCACAAGACTGAAGCGATTGTCTGTTATAGTTGTTCATACTGGCACAAAAATGAGCTTTGTTCTTTGTTTTGAAGAAGAAACACAATCAGGAGTTGGGCTCGGCCTCTTAGCTTCAGTGAAGGGAAATCTTAAATGATCAGTCCATTTCTGCCTCTACAGCATATCTGTCTCAAAAATCTGCATTTCTCTAAATCACTGGCTTTAAAAGACAGGTCACACCTAAGAGTGTGCACCAAGAGCAGAAAAACATATTTTAAATGTGTGTGTGATTGCACCTGCTCTACACATTGAGTCCTGTGTGTTGTCTATGTAACTGTGGCTGTGCAGCACCATGGAGCTGGCCAGGACCTGTGTTGGGACGCCGTACTACCTCTCCCCGGAGATCTGCGAGAATCGTCCGTACAACAACAAGACGTAGGTTCGATCGTTACTTTGCACAACCTAAACCAGCATGAAGGTCCACAACCACTGCTTCTTAGACGTCTCTTTCATTCTGCAATGAGCTATGGCCTCAGAAGTCACACTTCTGTAAAAGACAAGACTTATAATAATAATAGTATTGAAATAATTCAGCTGTGGCTGTTTGGACTGAGATTTGAAGGTGCTGCGATGGAGCAGAATGGTTCTATGTCACTGAGCAGGCCAGAAAGTTTTGAAAATCAAAGATCAGCAAGTGGCTGATTCCACACTTGTTCTAGTGCCACATGTTTGTTGGCATTCCTGTTTTATCACCTCAGTTACGAACTGTAACCCCCTGACAGCCTGTACACATGTGTGGCTGCGGGGGAGTATGTGATTAGAGTGATCATGCTGCTGCACATTCACTCAGAGCTCTGTTCATTTCAGCACCAACATGTAGAACCACAGACAGAGACACACACAAGCTCGTTAACAGGAAATCGAGATGTGCAGCGAAAAACAAAACAAATATGATTCTCTTCCTCCTCCCTGTGCGCTCACACTGATCATTGCTCTGTTTTGGTACAGCTGAGGTCACACGCTTCCTCTTTCCCACACTCTCACAAAGTGCTTGGATTTCAACCCTAAACTCAACTCTAAAGCCAAGTCTGAGCTCTCAGTGGGGACAAAAATGTCTCCAGTTTCTATGACTGTCCTCACAAATGTCCCCCCCCCCAACACACACACACACACACACACACATACACACCCACTTGGTCTCCAGCCAGTAAGCAGATGCCACAGTAGATGTGTTAGTCCATAACTGAAAACTGTTTTATGAGACTTTTTGTTGGAAACAGCTCTGACTGAAGATGTCACTGCTCTGGATTTTAACATTATGACTTTGTTGCTGATGTTTCTGGCTTCAGCTCCAAGGATCAAGGGGATAATTCATTAGATAAGCCCTGCCCCAGCATCCTGTTTCAACAAGAAACATGTCAAGTTACTCAACCCATACTAAAACACAACAATGCATACTATTGTGTGGTGAGTCCCTGAATCTGTCCGGTTTCAAACCATCAACAATAAGCTGGGAGGACAGTCAGGGAGTTGGTCTATGAAGTTGTCCTTCTAAGGTGAATCAGTTGCATTTAAAACCCCTTATATGACAAATGCATGTGTGTGTGGTCTCTCTCTGCAGGGATATTTGGTCTCTGGGCTGTGTCCTGTATGAACTGTGCGCCCTGAGACATCCAGTAAGCTGCACCACACCCAGTACACAAACAGCTGTTGCACACACAGCTGGATCCTTACTGAGCTAACGATGACGCTAACGCTGCTTTATTCTGCAGAGGACACTCTTACACACGATGTGTGATTATCATAAAGATCAGGGCAATGAACTTAGTTTGTGTTGTGTCAGTGTCTTCCTCTGATCCTGTTGGTTTTCTACTCTTATTATCGAGTAAAGGCACTGGATGCTTACATTAATTAAAGAATAAATAAAACTCCCTGCTAAAATAACAATGCTAATAATAATCCCACAGCTGTGCAGTAAATCACTCGTCATGACTGTCCCACAGCCCAAGTATTAAAATAGCTTGTTTTGTTCAACCAATAGTCAAAATGTCAAAGACATGCAGTTTACTATCAAGTCAAGAATGACAAAATGATTAACTGATTATCTGCAGCCATTTAATCCACTGTCTGAGTGTATTGATTTGTCTTCACCTGCAGTTTGAGGGCAGCAATTTGCGACAGTTGGTCAGTAAAATCTGCAGGGGCCGCTTCAACCCAGTACCCAGCCGCTATTCCTCCAACCTTCGCCTGCTGGTCTGCCAGCTCTTCAAGGTCGGACACTGTGAAACAGTTTTTATTTCTTTTGTTTTGGTTTGTCTTATCCAAAGTGTGTGGGCATATGTAAGCATAAAAAGCAAGCGCAGTCTTTGAACCTGATCCAGGACTTAAACAGCTGGAGCAAAAGAACGCCGCCTCTTGGCTTTGGTTTCCTACTTTCAGCTGCACAGAGCTCCTCCATGGCTGTCTGTTGGAAAAATACAACCATTAAAAACAAAATGAAGTCAAGAAACTAAAACTAACTTGTTCATGAAATGAAGTTGCTGTTTCACACTGATGTTCACCAAATATTTTCACATTTTCTGAGATGAAGTTCGAAAAACTGCAAAGCAAGCACTTTTAAAGAGGAAAGTGTAAATGTTGAATCACAGGAAACAACTGGTCAGGATATTAACCTTAAGGAAGTGTCTGTGGTCTAACTGGGAACACTGACTGTTGAACAGACAACCAAGCTCACTGCTGTTATTTAACATAACATGTCACACTCTTCAGATAGTTCACTGTTAACATGTATGTAATTTACAGCTGATTGATGAAGTGACACTGTAGGAAATCTGCTTTTATTCAGTGATGTTGAATCATTATTATTATTGGACTAAAACAACTGATATTTATATTTCAATTCTTTACTAAAAATAAAAAACTGAAGACACTGAAGTCTTTTCATAAACACAACACACACATGCAAGACATATAGGCCAAATTATATCAAGTTGTCAAAGCCTTTGGATGACAATATGTTTTCAAAAGTGATTTAAAGAGGGTAGTGTTTTTCTAGTCAGGCAGGCTGTTCTATTTTAGTTTGGCAGACTTGGGAACAACTGACAGGTTCCTGCCTGATAAACAGTCTGCAGGTTATCCAGACATATCGTCTGCAGCAATGAAGTGCTTTAAAGATAATGAGTAAAAATTTATAATAAATTCTGTAACAAAGTCGTTGTGGAAGTGGAAAATATTAATACAATCACCTAGACATGAGAAAATGAAAGCATCTGTGAGTTGTAGTGTTTTTAATACTCGACACTAACTTTAAAGACGCCCACACACACGTTTTTTTCAGGTCAACCCCCGTGACCGTCCCTCAGTCACCTCTGTCCTCAGGCGTCCATTCCTGGAGAGTCACATCAGCAAACACCTGGACCCACAGGTAATGAATCTGGTCAGTGAAAGTTTTGATGGGAGACACACCAGACTTTTAATTTGTTCTAAGTTCAGACAGACGGACGGACGGACACACTAGTTGGTGTCTGGTATTTTTGGTATGTAGTGTACTACTCAGATCAGATTACTGAGGCTGTCAATGGTGACAGTGTTAGATTAATATGTCTCCTACTCAGTAACATTTTTTAGTTTGTAGAGTTTAACATTACATTTGTGTGTGTGTGCAGGTGGTGCAGGAGGAGTTTAGCCACACCGTGCTGCATCGAAACACAGCAGCAGCACCACAAGTGGCTAAAGTAGCAGCAAAGACACCAGGTAACACTGCATGAACATTTTTAGACAATAAGAATTAAGAATGATCTGAGAAATAAATCAGGGATAAAAGTCCTCCCTCATAAAATGTTCAGCTTCTTCAGGGAAGTGTTGATTCACCTGGATGGTCATTTTGGAGCATGCTGTTGAACTCTGCTGTGCTATAGTGTCTTGTGCGATTTTTAAAGTGAAAAGAATACATTTCCTGTAGCAAACAGATATTCCTCAAATAACTTAGAATAACAGAATAAACTGTGGCATGTAGAAAAGTGTGGGCTCTCTACTAACCCCTGAATCACTGGCTGCAGACGCTTTGTAGCAGCTAAGAGCCTTTCTATTCTTGACTGATGAATTTTCACCCACTCCTTCTGTAGATCACTTCAAGGTCAGAAATATTTTTAGGCTGTCTTTCAGATCTGCCCATGCTCCATGCAGCCATGCACCACGGTGTGTGTGGTAGAGTGATTCCTTTAAGCCTTTACTGTTTCTCTGGCCTGTTTTCACTGGGATTCATTCATCCAAACAAATACATAAACCAAATCATCTCCATATATAGACAGTTTGTCTATATGTGGAATAAGGAATATTTTTATTTAATATGAACAAAACAATGATATTTATATATATATATTATATATATATATATAGATATATTTATATTTTGTTAGTTCATACTTGACAAAGAGCTGAATGTATTTTAAAACTTGTTTGCATATTGACGATGTAGTTCTCAAGGGTATACATGCATTTCTCTATCTGCGCTGTGTTTCCTGCTACACAACCACAAAGCAGAATGTTTCCACCAACATGCAGAGGCGCAGGTGCTAAGGTTTGTTCTTGCGTGCGACTGTAAATGAGGGGTGAAAAAATATCAGTGGCATGTCAGTACATGACAACAGGGTTAAACAGCATCAGAATTTCCAGTCATTAAAATAACCCCACAGTTAAATGAAGACCTCTCTAAAATACATGGAGAAACATTCACAAACAGTTTAGCAGCAGTGTTGGATCAGACTGCACTGACTTTGCTTTGGGGTACCTCAGATCTGGTAACTGGTTCTGATGTGGCAGCATCTTTCTTGAACCTGGATTCTGGCACCACCCTGTGGTTGTTTACTGACAGCACATCAGCTCCAGCTGCAGAAACAACTCTGTCCTGTGTCGTATCGCTCTGTCCCCACAGGAGACGAGCTGAGTCCTGAATGGACTGACTGTAATGGCGTCACATCTTGGCACCCACTTTGTTTTGGTGACATCATCATCAAGTTACTTGTGCTGGTCTTCAGCCATTGAGTGTTTTTACTTGCTAGTGTGCCTCCCAGTGGTTACCTAACATATTTGTCTCAGCGCTCATCCCTGCTCTGGCAGCTCACTAAAACTGAAACTCAAATGAGTGTATTCAGTCCACTATTTAAACAGAAAAGCAGGAACTTGTGCCACCCATGGGTGCACATGGGAAAGTTATTTAAATTTGATTTATTCCAAGTTGCTGAGATCGAGGCTTAATTCAGAAACATTCATTCTTTTAACCAAGCACAAAAAAGAAATGTGAAATACTGAAAAACACTATGCCTTATTGAGAGCAGTTATTTTTGACAAATGCTGCTCATTCATACACATTTTAAATTATACCTCCTTCTAGCTACTTTATAGTGTCATAAACCATTTATTAATTGTTATACTGCTTAGACTAGAGAAGGCTTAGGAGTTAAAACACACTTACTGTTGTCAGTAAGGAGGTCCGTCCATGTCTCTTTAATAATAAAGCAGCTTGTTTGACAAATGTCCACTTCATGTTGAAGGACCTCCAGAGAAGGTTCAGAAGGTCAGAGGAGCAAGGAGACCTGAGGCTGCTGTGAAGAAACTGCCTGCTAAACCAGACTGGAGAGTCCCGCTCCGAGTGTACACCCCTGCCCCCTGCAGAGTAATACTACATCATTAATAACATCTAATAACTAATAACATTATTATTATTGTTCTTAGACGCATGCACTGACTTTGTTATGACATTTTAGACCTCGTCTGTGCTGTTTTTCTGTAATGAAGTTACATCCATGAGCTTTTTTCTAATAACATAATGGAAACTCCACCTAGCGGCACTTCCACAGTTCTATAAGCTAATTAGAAATGAGAAACTATTAGAAACTATTAGTTTTGTATTTCTCAGATGTCATAAAGTGAATCTACCCAAAGCTGTTGACTTTTTAAAGTGACAAATTGAGATTTCCCTGTGATGGACATAGGATAAGGTAAAGAACTGTAGAGTGTGAAGAATAACTGAAAAGATAAATCATATTGTAACACTATTGACATACAGTATCTGATGCAGTTGAGTTTATGTTAATAGTCCTGATAATTCTTCCTCTGTTGGTTTCCTTATATCTCTGTTGTACTGATGCTGTGTGTATTTGTGACTGCAGCTGTACCGCCAAAGAGCAGCAGCTGCAGACAAAGAGGCTGCAGGGCAGCAGAAGCAAAGGTGGTTACAAGATCAGCTCAGAAAACAACATGAATTTACTGTGATATTAAAAAGTGAAGCTCTGAAAATCCCCTTCAGTTATCAGTAATGTGCTGCATGTGTGATGTTTCATACTGATACAGGATTAATGACCAGCAGCCCATCAGCCACTACCTGCACTACCACGCCCAGCTGGACGCCTTTGAGAGGAGGAACAGGGAGGAAGCTCTTCCTCCTCCTCCTCCTCCTCCTCCTCCTCCTCCTCCTCCTCCTCCTCTTGAGGAGCAATGTGAAGACCACACAGCTGCTCCTGTGGAGCCGTACCAGCTGTGAGTGACCAAAGCCCTAACAATTATGTTATTGTATTTTTTTAGATTTTGTTTTGTTACCGAAACAAATAAATTAACAATATGCAAAATATGAAGCTATAGCCTGCAGCTTATTAGCTTAGCTTAGCATAATGACTGGAAACAGAGGGAAACAGCTAGCCTGGCTCTAGACTTCAATAACAAACACAGTATATCCTTTGTTTCATCTATACAAAGAGACAAGTTGTTAAAGCAGACCTTGTTATCTTCGAACAGCCAGGCTAGTTTCCAGGATGTATGCTAAGCTAGCTTTGTATTTATTGTAGACATGAGAATGGGATCAAGCTTCATGAATGTTGAACTGTTCCTTTAAAGCAACCTGATGTTTTTGAAGCTGTGATAATTCAGTGACTGTCACCTGTTGTCGGCCTGTCTGTCAGCGTGGCTGCAGCTCGTCATGAATACCTGCAGAGGAGGCGCGAGGCCAACCAGTACAAGCTGAGAGCAGAGAAACAGCTGGTCTGTACCGTCACTCACACACTGACACTTACTGCAGTTTTATCCTCGACTAATTAAGGAGCCTCTGAATTTAGACACTGCAGGAACACATCAACTCTCTGACAGTGACTGCAACAATGAGGTGAAATGCTTTTATGAGACAGAGTGGGGGTTGATAAAGAGAAGACTAGATGTTAACACAGATTAACACTGATGGTTTCATTGTACCAGCAGGGTTTCAAGCAGCTTTGAACAAGAATAGGACTTAAACCGGAAAACCTCAGTGGTGCTCTGCAGGACCACAACAGGAAAACATCCCTTTGTTCACTTTCAGAGCAAGAGTCCATGGGGGCAAAGTGAGGCAGGAAGTGATTATGAATGGAACACGTTCAGAAATCATTTTAAAAGCAGTCAAATTAAATGAACAAATCCCATAATTTGGCACCAGTTAGACCTCAGGACTGCACTGAAGTACATTACTTGAGTTAGTGTGCAGAATTACTTTTCAGCAGCTGTAGTAGGTTTTTCCCTGCATGCTGAGCTTCCTCTCTGACCATCAGGGCCTGCGTCCGTGTACAGCAGAGCACCACAGGAAGCCTGGAGCTCAGCAGCAAGAAGTGGGACAAGCTGAGCACCAACACACACCTCAGACCAGGAGGCAGGAGGGACACCAGGTGGGACACACAGGAGACACACCAGCTGTTAGTGTGGTGTGTGGGTGTGTGTTAGTGTGGCAAAGTCAGTGTTACATGGAAATCCAAACTGTTTGCTCTTTATGTATCAGACAGAAAAGTCTGTCTGTATAGGCTTCAGTTGTTTACAGGTCAGTGTGAATGTGTCATCTGGGGGCAGTCGTGGCCTAATGAATAGGGAGTCGGACTTGGGTTCAAGTCTCAGGACCGGCGGGAATTGTCGGTGGGGTGGAGTGAATAGCCAGTGCTCTGTCCACCCTCAATACCGACTGAGGTGAGACCCTTGAGCAAGGCATCGGACCCCCAGTTGCTCCCCGGGCACTGCAGCGATGGCTGCCCACTGCTCCAGGTGTTTGTTTACAGTGTGTGTGTTCACTGTTGTGTCTGTTCACTGTTGTGTGTGTTCACTGCTGTGTGTGTTCACTGCTGTGTGTGTTCACTGCTGTGTGTGTAGACTTTGGGATGGGTTAAATGCAGAGTACAAATTCTGAGTACGGGTCAACATACTCGGCTACATAAGTCACTTTCATCTGCTTGGTCAGGACCACAAGTGACCACAAGGGGGCAGATGTGTGGCACCAAGACTGAGACGCTGATAACAGCTTCTTGTGTAAATGCCAGGTGCTGTGTGTGTGTGTGTGTGTGTGTGTGTGTGTGTGTGTGTGTGTAGGAGTACCTGCATCAGCTGGATGTCATCAGGCAGCAGTATCAGCAGGAGATGAGACAGATGAGGCTGAGAGCTGAAGCTGAGGTACTAACATTCTTAAACCATCATTAGAACAACACCAGTAACATACGTCATAAGTGTCTCCATTCATGCTTTGGTTTTATAGGCTGAAATAAAAAGCCAGAAGCTACGGTCAAATTCTTCCTCTGAACTCCTCAAACCAACGCTGAGTCAGTCACAAGTGATTTGTCAGATGTTAAATGTCAGTTCTTATTTCAGTCTACTTCCACACTGTTACATGGCTCTTCTTAACTTAAATCAAACTTCAGAAATGTTCGAGATGAAATAAGATGATACATTTTCCCTGTATCAGGCGCAGCAGATACAGAAACATGGAACATTTGTGGTGGAGAAACCATCTGCAGACAGCAAAGAGCAGAAAGCCTCACTTGCACAGGTAAATACAGACAAGGAATCAGCTCATTCACACTGCCCTGACTGTATTTAGTGAAATATTCCATCATGAACATGTGCACAGATAGTTTTAATCTCTGTGGCATCTGAAGTGACTCATGCTTCAGAATAAACTATGCATGTCAGGTTCATCCTACAGCTCTGAATTTCTCCTGCATTACAAAACAACTGATGTTTCAGGGTACAGGTTTCAGTGGTCTCATGTGACATCTGTTTTTCCTGCTGCAGGATGGTGAACTGATCAGAGATCAGAGCAGAGTGTTGGAGAGCAAACACAAAGACAAGGTGAAATTAAACCACAGACACACAGGTTCAGCTCCTCTTAAATCACCTGACTAATCTACTTTGTATACCATTTGAATGGGGAATAACATGAGGTCACTCAAAGTATCAAAACCTGTTGAACAGATTTCCAGGAGTAATTCTGATCCCTGGAAGCTGCAGCCTTTTGATTTTAGGACAAACTTTCCACTTTTAAAAAGTCACAGTGAATGATGACCATCCACTGTCGTATGATGGATTTTTCTTGCAGCTACATGCATTGATTGTGTAGTGTGATTACACCTAAAGCAAACAAAAGTTTGTCATTTGTTTGTCATTTCTGCAGAAGGGAATCATGTTTGAGATCCCGTTAGATGACAAAGGGATGAAAAATGCTGAGATGGAGAAAGATGAAGGAAGACAAGAAGAGGAGGAGGTGAGTGACAGAAAAAAAGATCTCGTTCACAGCTTCTCCTTTTTCTCACTGTGCCTCCAACACTCCGAACAGGACACTGACCCTCTGAACCAGACTCTGAGCTTCCAGGAGGGGGAGGAGTTGAAGCTCCGGGATTGGTCGGAGGAGAGGAGGGGGTGGAGCCAGAGGACTCCTCAGACCCTGCTGAATGCACTCGCCAACATGGACATCAAGAACACTGCAGTCGAGGCTGAAGGTGCAGTACACCTGTAAAACGGCTGAGGGGAGATTAGCTACAGAATTAGTTACTGAAAAGTCTGGACACAAAAGCTTTTACTTTAACAGTTTACTTTATTTTGGTCTGCTCTCATCTTCCTGTTTTTATTATAAATTATAGATGAACACAAAAACCAAAGAGAAGGTAACAATGAAGTTCTTATCTTTTTCATTTACATTTTTGCCAGAATCACTGGACATACACTACTCACAAAAAGTTAGGGATAAATGACTTTTTCAGAATGCACCTAAGATGCACTATAACCTTTACAGCTGAACTTAATTTGACCTTCTCTAAACTTTTGAATGCACATGTCCGACTGTTCAATGTTTCAGTACTTATTGCATAACATGGTGTTCTCTAACAAGGTGATTAACCACAAAAATCACAACAAGTGTCTGATCCATGACCATCGACCACTAAATGTTCTGGTTCAATGACAGTTCGTATTTAAACAGTCCTGTTCATCATGCTGACCAAGACGACACCTAACAATTGTCAAGTTAATGAGACATTGAAATTTTTTGTTGTGGTATACCCACCACTGTTATTAGCTTTTGTTTCAATAAATTGTTTGAGATGAAGAAATTACCATCGCATACTTCTACTTAAATGCCCTACTTTCATGATATAATATCACTGTAGTATGAACTTTTTACATTTTCCATAAATTTGACCTGAAAGTCAAATATCCCTAACTTTTTGTGAGTAGTGTATAAAGGATGAAAAGAAGAAAATCCTGAGCTCAGTTTTAATCCCTGAAAGTGTAAAGTGAAAGAGGCCTGTGGTGCTGAATCTGGGTCTATCAGTCCAGCACTGTGCAGCTCTGACCTGTGACCTCGTGTTCAAATTAGAGCTTTAACATTACTGACAAGAAACAACTCACAGGTGTCTGCTCACCCTCAGATGAGGAGGCGGCAGGTCGCAGACAGTGGGTCGGCCGTCCCCCCAACACGCTGCTGAACGCTCTCGCTCAGGCTGAACTCATGTCATCAACTGTGGACTCAGGGGCTGCAGGTCAGACACCACTCACACTCACATGTTAAAGTGAAGGACAAGGACAAACACTCTCAGCACTGACCTGTGTTCACTCAAGGAGAGGAGCAAGGACAGGAGCAAGGACAGGAGCAAGGAGAGGAGCAAGGACAGGAGCAAGGACAGGAGCAAGGACAGGAGCAAGGAGAGGAGCAAGGAGAGGAGGACGACTCCGATGTGGATCTGGATGAAGAACGTTTGGAGCCGAGGTCAGACGACGACGACACGTATGTCAACACTCTTCTATTCTTTGACAGATAGGCAACAATTAACTGATGAATTGATTAGTCAAACAAAACCGTGTGTGACTGATCACTGATGATTTTTGAAGCAGTTTGATGTCAAATGTGAGGATATAGTGCTTTTCTGGGTTTAACAGGGAATTTAAAATCTGTGAAGACGTGTGCTCCAGGAGAGTTAAATCAATAATCAATTAAAACAGGGCAACTCAGGATTATTTTCTGTTAGTGGGTAAAATAAAATGTCTGTTCTCAGGAACTTTGAGGAGTCAGAGGACGAGCTGAGACAAGAGGTGGCAGACTCGATGAAGAACCTGTTTGTAATGGAGGGCGAGAGCTCAGACGGGGCAGTGGTGGATGATGGGAAGGAGGATGAGGAGGGAGGAGCAGTGAATGCAGACCCTCCACAAATCCCACCTGAGGTGGAGGATTCACTGACTGCAGCTGTTCCCTCTGAGCCTGAAGAACAGGAGCGTCAGGGTGAGCGTGCAGGCGAATCCCAGACACATGAAAACACGTTAAAAAAACAGCACCAGACGAACTGAGAGCTCGCAAACATCTGCTTCTTGTTCTCAGCGAGCTGGGAACTAAGACGGGGTACCTGGAACGTCTGTCCACTTCTGATTTAACTTAATCCAATCGAATCTACACTGAAAAGTCTGATCCAACAGTGATTTATAACCTGGACACTAACAAATCACCACCACTGAAGAACATTGTGGATTTTTAAACTTGTGCTGTGGAGCAAAGCTTTTATGAGTCTTCGTGTACAAGGGACTCACCCTCACTCACCCTTTCACGTTTCCACCGAGCCCTGGTT
Organism: Mastacembelus armatus; assembly: GCF_900324485.2. Classification (NCBI taxonomy): domain Eukaryota; kingdom Metazoa; phylum Chordata; class Actinopteri; order Synbranchiformes; family Mastacembelidae; genus Mastacembelus; species Mastacembelus armatus. Next base: position 25,059,964 of record NC_046653.1, read on the forward strand.
GGCAGCCTCCTCAGCACAGCATCCAAGGAGCTGAAGATCTGCAAAACATGATGTTAAACAGCAGATATTCCAAAAAATGAAAACTCTTGCATGAGGAGTGAAATGCATACGACACGTCTGATATCAACATTTGGCAAAACAATCGTTGTTGTTTAAACTGCAATCACACACCTGCAGGATCTATCAGCATGAACGTTAGCAGCTTTAACCAGCTACTCTCACTGTCCTGTCAGCTCTGTCCGTGTCCTCGAGCTCTGAAGGTAAAGATCTTACCTGGTCAGATCAGTGTTACCACGTGTTCCAGACACAGCCAAGCTGGACACTGACTCCCAGTTTCTCCTCATCATGACAAGACCACAACCAACAACATGCTAGTGTGTCTGTTGTGCGTCACAGACAGCACTTATGGTGAGACTTTTATTGTGGGTTTGGGTTTTTCTTTGGGATTCACAATAAAGATAATACAGAACATCAGCAGCACACAACAAGCATTTAATATGAAGCGTCTGATGACTGGATTTATTACAGTACTTTTTGGGCTGAATTTCAGTTTCTCAGTGAAACAAACAAAATATCAAAGTATCCGCTCCCCATGGACAGACCTAAATAGTAATAATACCTCCTTCCAAATAAATATTATGTTAATATATTACATGTTATTATACTTCCATGCCTGGACCTCATAACAAACAGGAATGTGGGAAATAAAACAGCATTTGAAGAAGTTTACCCAGCACATGGTTCTAAGTGCTTCAACACAGAAAACATCGGAATCAAAGTCTTCATCTAAGTAACGTAAAGTGACAGGCTTTTACATCGATTAGGAGTCGATCACTGATAAACCTCAGCAAACCACATTCACAGCAGCATTAAGTCCATGTGTATCACTGCAGCTAAATATTATTATTAACTCATGTGCCAATTATTTCCTCCAGTGGCCTATAAACATCAGGAAACACTAAAATGAAAAGTTGTTTTGTCTAAAGCCCCAAATATTCAATTGTTAGAAACCAATCAAACATCAGAGGTTTTTCCTCGACTTAAATGATTTTTTTCTTCAGTTGTTGCAGTTCAACTCCACACTAACAAATATTTTCTGTCTGTGTTGTCAACCTTAATAAAAAATGTTGGATTTCCTCTCAGTTTAACGTGGACCTAAGAAAATCCTCCTCTCAGTGAAGTTTTGGGAAACAGATTTTCTGTTTCCGTATTAGATGGTACAGAACTTCCCGTCTGCATCTGTTGGTGTTAAGCTAATTTAACCACAGTGAGTTTATATCAGTCAACCTGTTTTAATTAGGAGTGAAGCACTTTGCTATCAGCTTTGGAATCTTATCTTGTTTTGAATATACATATGACCCTCACTGCATCAGCCCACTGATCTGTTAGAACCACCACAGTCCTGGTCCCACTTGGACACAAGGCCAGATCTTCATCGCTCCAGTTTAGTCATCAGAGACTCCATGGCAGCGAGGAAACAAGCCTCAAACTCCTGGTCAGAGAATCGCTCCACGGAGCGCCGAGCGCTTCGTCGGATCTCCAGTCTAGCTGATGGCGTCAGCGCCAGGATAGTTGCCATGGCGGCGGCGTAGCCGTCCTCACTGTCGGCCAGGAAACCCGTCTGTCCACCCTCGTAGGGCACCACGATGTCCAGCTTTGGACCTCCGGACTTGTGAGCGAGGACTATGGTGCCTGCAGCCATGCACTCCACCACACCTACCAACAAAATCCAGAACAAAAGCCAGGGGGGACTTTAGACACAAGCAAACTAAAGAAAAGTTAAATGTCATCAGAACTTCAGCATGTTAGCACTTTTCCTTTGGACTGGTCCCCTTCACTGTTATTCACATTATTCTGTCATTATTTATCAGTTTTTGCTGATTTGTGGCACCTAAAGATCAACGATCGCAGGTGTGAGGGCGGAGTGATGCCTGTGTACGTTACAGGTGCGTGTGCCTCACCTATGCCAAAGTGCTCGTTCCACATGGTGTGCAGACCGATGGTGGCGTCCACCAGTTCTTTCTTCAGCTCCTCAAAGGGGACGTTGAGTTTGAAGTCGACTCGGCCCGACACCCCCAGCTCCTGACAGAGCCCCCGCAGCATCAGCACCCTCTCCTCATCTTCCTGGTTCCTGCATCCACCAATCAGCACCAGCCTCAGCGACTCCTGCCCCGTTGGCCCTTCCTCTTTCCTGTCCAACAGTTTGCGGAACGCCCGAATCTGCAGCTGGTGGTCTTTCTCCGGTCTGAACTGACCCACAGACACGATGGAGTGGCACTTCCTGTCCCGTCCCCCTGCTCCTTCCTCTTCCTCGCCACTGCCCAGCTCCCGTCCAAGCTGCTCCCAGCCATCCTCGTCTTCATCCTCCCCTTCCAGCGGGACGTCTAGGAAGGCTTGGACGTCGCAGGGTGGGTACACGATGCTGGTGCGGCTCGGAGAACGCCACAGGGCCAGGATGTGTCCCAGCGTCCAGGTGGAGTTCACCATGATGACATCGCTGCAGGAGCCGGCCAGGCCGTACAGCAGAGCGAAGCAGCAGTAGTACAGCACCTTCACTGCGCTCAGCACGGGGTTCCTGGAGATGAAGTCGGCGTTGTTGAACCTGGAAGACACAAGGTCCATAATTACCTGTAGACCTTGTTCTCCTAGTTTCCCTTTGCAAAGCAGCTTCAGAGGGTATAAACCTTCAAACTGCTGCTGACCCACATTAGCATCATTGTGGCAGGTGACGTCACAGTTAAAGGTTAATGTGGATTTTATGAAAATCAGTTTCCTCCTCATTCAGTCGTCCGGACACAGAAACGGACAAATAAACTGAGAATGACTGAACACGTACTCAGACATAAAGATTAAGTTCAATGAAATGAAACTTACTTTAAAAACTGTCAGTGTTCCCACATCAGACTGGTTATAAGTCAAACATGCATCACTGCTCCTCACTGGACTATGTGGTTTAAAAAGGAAACTGCCAGACTAGACTCAAACCGTCAGGTCATCCAGACCTGTTTGATTGTTATGGTCCTGTCCTCAGTGTGTGTGTGTTCACCTGGGGTTCCTCTCTCTGACCACAGACAGCATGTCAGTACTGACAGTGGGATAGTGAACGTAGCTTGCCACCTTACAGCCGCCCAGGTAGCGGAAGATGGGCAGAGTGAAGGCGTAGCCCATGGAGTCCACGTACAGGTCGGGCACCAAGGCTGTCAGAGCCTCCCAGGCTACAAGACGGAAGATGAGATCAGAATAATATTCTGTCTAATATTCTGTGGGCTTTTTAAGATGTTGCACAGACCCCAACCCACACGAGCATCAGGACCTTGTACAGAAAAGTATCATGAGGACCCGGGTCTTACCGAGGAACATGGAGCCGGCGCTCTGGCCCAGCAGGGTGAAGTGAGGGTACGACGCGGCCTCCACCAGCCCTCGGTGACGCAGGAAGACAAAGGTGATGGGACGAGGCAGCCTGATGTTGAAACGCTGCCGGGCTCCCTCCAGGATCTGCTCGCCGGTCACCCCCTGATCCCCCGTGTAAACTACGAAGGACACCCTGGGGTACCTGGGGTAACAAACCAGTCTCATATTTGAGAGGGATCTGAGTATTTGTCATCTCAGGTCCCAAAATAAGCAGAAGACTAAACGGTCCCAGACACAGACCTGGAAACTGCTGCATTAGGATTCACCTGGCACGAAGCTGGACTCTATGTTTCAGAGAACACTATCTGAATCGTACCGGTGCATGAGGGTCCTCAAGGCGCACCACAGGACCCGCTCCCCGCCTCCTCCGGCGTTGCAGTACGGGTGGAAGAAAGCCACCGCGGGGCCGCCGTCCTGCGCCCAGCGGGCCCTACGGCGGCCCCGCAGCCACATGCGGACCCCCAGGAGCAGCAGGACCAGGACGAGGGTGAGGAGCAGACTGAGGCAGACGCATGGCAGCACCAGGGCCCACAGCAACCTGGGAGGGCAGACAGAGCGCAGTCAGCAGGAAGTAGTTTTGTTTGTGCTCGGGGACAAACTTCGCCTTTACCTCATTAAATCGCAGAAACACAGAGACAGGTGCTGGTGCTGGTCGTGTGCGGCCATTTCGACAAAGCTGCCTCTTCCGGAAGCTGCTGTCAGCTGACCCCGAGGCCTCTCTGTGATTGGGCGAGCGTTTGTTTACCTCCACGTCACCGTCATATGACTTTTATTTATTTATTGAAACACGTTGCAGCAACATCATGACACACAAACATTTTACTTTCTAACTGGTTTACAAACAATATTAATAATAATCATTGTATTGATTTGACCACAGCCACATGTATTTATACGTGAATTAAATAGTTTACTTATACACTTTAGTACAACACATGGGGAGATACACAGTTAGATGTCTAATTAAATTCAATTAAAATGAAATGAGCTATATATCTAAAAAGCTAATGTTACATTTAACATGCGCACTTTAAAACCTATAGCAATGCTAACACTGATGCTAACACTGATGCTAATACTACTGCAACTATAATAATAATAGTTATTATTATAGTATTAATCTGAGCTTAGCATCTTCATCCTTCAGGTTGGTTTCACTCCAGCTCTAGTCCAACAGGCTCATTAGGTGAGTTATGGAAATCAGGTCAGAACCAATGTGGGTCTAAGGACTCTCACCTGATTTCCATAACTCACCCAATAAGCCTGCTGGACTAGAGGTTGAGTGAAACCAACCTGAAGGATAAATTAGCATTTCCATACCAGCTTTCTCTCGAAATGATATTTGGATGAGTAGTGAAACGTTTCGACCTAAAACTAGAAGTCCAGTCTCCATGACTCAACCTCTACATATCTTCATCTAACGTGATGCATTGCTGTGCCATCCTGCTGTGAAAACAAAGTTATTCTAATGCTTGGGACTGTACATGAAAAGTAAGAGGAACCAAAGATATTGCACTTCATTCTGACAGGAACATGAATGTTTAATAAAAAACCACAGATGTTAACCTGAGGAGTCTCTGGAGAAAAGTCAGAGTCTTCAGGGTTTATCCTCTGAGGAACACGAACGCTTGTTCCAAAGTTTATATCAGTCCGTCAGGTAGAGGCTGAGGATGGATCTGACACTTGTTGAGATATTTTAATGTGGACCAAAAGGTCTGACTGGTTTAAACCTACTCCAGAGCATCTGCAGCCCCAGTGGCTTTGATGGGAGTCACACTGGTGTTGACTGGGAACTGTGCTGGGAACCATTATGGCTGTGGAGGAAGTCGCTGAGGCAGAAAGTGGGTGGTGGAACTTGGAACCGTTGATCTGAAAAAATACAAGTCAGACTGTGAGTTTCCTTTCACTGCTTGTTCAGCAAAATGTATATACAGAGGTTGTTTAAATAACAAATGTATAATTAATAATAATTATAATGATGATGATGATGGTGGTGATGGTGATGATGATGTACAGCTTGACACAGGACGCAGACTGCACAAGACCTGACTGCAGCAGCTCCAGCAGTGGGTTCTTGGGCCGGGGTCTGGGGGGTTTGCAGGGGAAACCCTGAGTGGCTCTGCCCATCAGTGGGGCGGGGGTATCAGGCAGCAGAGGAGTGGGGGGGGCCGCCCTCGGGGCGGGGGTGTCATCCTCCTGCCTGCTGGATGCCGTCAGACCTGCAGCAGTTTCAGCACCCTGATGTATGAGCAGGGACGGTTTGACTCCACCTGGTGTGGTGAAGAACAAACCAGGGTCATGACTGATAAATACTTTGGAGAAGAAATGCTGGTGTCTGGTCAAAGGTCAACACGTGGCTGCAGTGGTTTTTATCACATCTTGTTCAGGTTCATTACAGGGTCCAGAATCCAGAAATTTGTAAAGTTACAGATTTACTTCCTGGAATCATTTACAACACATGCTTAGACATAAAACCAGGTCTTTTAAAGCCTCTATGATGGATCCACAGACCTCAGTAAGGACTCAGCTGCATGTTAGCACAGTGATGCTCAGGAAACTATTATCAAACTATGATTCAGTCTATGTTCATGTCGTTAAAGGGCCAGAATATATTTTTACTGTACGATCACTGTCTTTTAGATGTTGTTGGAGGCTGCAGCTGCAGTTTGATGAACAGCAGAGGAAACATTGCTCATCAGACATTTCACTCAGTGTTTTCACTGGTCTCCAGCAGCTGAGAAGGTTTTTCTGTTTAAGTAGAAGCTTTAGTTTGAAAAACATTTTGGAGCCACAAGTCTGAACCAACTGTGTGTCTAGATGTTTGTGAGAGCACTAAAATGACCTTCCTGCTGACTGACAGTCCAGGACAGGCTGAAACACACCTGAGGTAGAGCTGCTGAGGACACCAGCTTGTAAAGGGTTAAACAGATCAACTCTAAGGTGTTAATCAGTGAGTTTAAGGGGGTCAGAGCGGATTCTCTTAGTTTTAATAAAACCAGAGGAGCTGCTTCCAGCTCAGTTCATCTAAAGAGCAGTTAAAGTACAACAGAAGTGAGTTTACCTGCAGGTCTGGGGCCAGGACAGGACATCACTATGGGAGGGGGCTTTTTGGGGGGCAGGGGCCTTCGAAGGAGCCAGATGTGGTCAGAAGCCATGGTGAGGAAGACGATACAGCAGGTTTTATTAACTACAGGACGCAGGAGAGAAGAACATGTCACTGTGTCCTGGGACAGATCTGAGAATAAACACATTTATTATTATTATTAGTCAAATTCACTTTCACTTAACTCCCAAAATAAAACTGTGTCGAGCTTTAGTCTGCTGTTATTTTAAACCTTTTCCTCCGTGCAAACCGTGAATCCTGGTGGTGTCTGAGCATTACAGACGAGTTCAAAGTTCACGTTATTTAAAGATGTCTAAATATTCCCATACGACCAGCAGCCACCTGGCCCCTTAGTTCTTACAGGTTCATGTTTGTCAGCAAGTATCTGATGTCTGTAATTAAAACCAAGTCATTAATCACAATAACATGAAAATAAAAACGTTTCTTACTGCAGAGATGTTTTCTTTATGGTTTCCAGTTCAGACTCCTTAGCAATAGCCATAGCAACTGAGCCATAGCAACTGTCAACTGAAACTCATTCATGTTTTCGATGGTGTATGTGTGTGTGTCTGTGTGTGTGGTTCTATGTTGGCTCATCATGGACGTATTAAGCTCCTGTGGGGCCCAGGGGCAGGAGCCTGCTGTTGGGCCCCTGTTGACCAAATTATTTGGTGAGGGTTTGGGTTTTTGACAAACTGTTTTCAAGTACAAATTCTTTGGTATCAGTTTCTGAAATCTGAATATTTCCATTAATGCTCAGAAACTCCAGAGCTCCAAACCAAAGAAAGACATTTCTACCTGGATTTCCTCGTAGCCACCTGCCTCTGTCTCCTTTACTTGGCTGGAGGCAGTGGTGGAAGTAGTACTCAGAGCCTTTACTGAAGTACCAGTAGAAATACCAGATTAAAAATCCTCTGTTCCATGTAAAAGTCCTTGTGAATTTCCCACCAGGGATCAATAAAGTTTGATGATCAGACTGTATTTTGTTGGATCCATCTGATTCTGAAAAGGAACTAAAGTATCAGATAAATGTAGAGCAGGAAAAAGTCCAAGGTTTGACTCTGACATGTAGTGAAGTCCAAGGATGAAGTAGCACAAGATGGAAATACTCAGGTAAAGTTCAAATACCTCAGAGTACAGTATCTGTGTGTACTGGGTTCTTTTCCACCATCTCCTGCCTGTTTGCTGCTTGTGGCCTTGATTTAAAGGTCACAGGACGGAGCAGCATCCAACCTACGTGTCATTTGAATAAAATATCAACCACATGAAGTAAACACGTGTTTTCCTCTTAATTTAACTGAATTTAATAGTTTCTTTCTTAGTGAAAAGGTGCCATCAAGACAGACCTGTTTGAGAGTATAAAACATGTCAAACCTGTCCAAACCGGGCATTGGGGGTGGGGGGGTCACCTTGACTTTCAACCAGCCTGCATTGCCATATAAAGTCAAAAAAGTCCTTTAATTCCTGTTTGCAAAGCTGCATGTCACTTCCTTCTTCGTAGATTTGAATAGATGCGTTGTCGCCCTGCTGTCAGAGCCGACTCGGTGCACTGCCTGTTGAGCTGTGAGCAGCACAGCAGCCAAACGGACAGACGACCCGCTGAGGAACAGAACAGACACCAGGGACCAGGAGCCTCTTCGCCTCATCTCTCAGGTAAAAACAGGTGAGCTCAGGTGGCCTCGGGTCAGTGCAGGTGTCCCTGAAGGCATCACTGTGGGCTGTTGTGCTGTTGTTTGAATGAAGGAAAGGGTGTAACTGTATGGAATCCTGAGCTTCTTCTCCTCAGCCCAGGTTTTACTGCTGTTCTCACAAAAACCACAAAACAGCAGTGAGAACACAAAGACCTGCTTCTGTTGCTGCGTATGTGGGTCTAAGGACTCTCATTGCTCTCACTCATTGCTCTGTGTATGTTTGACTCTGATCATGAATACATGTAGAAATGAGAGCAGTTCGTTAGAGTGAGGCCGACAGGGGAGAGGAAGGAGAAGTCAAACCACTGCAATGAGCTGAAAAGGAAGTTTGTGGTTAGCTTCGTTTCGGCTGCAGAAAATCCCTCTGCAGCAGCCAGAGGTGGGCAAGACGGCGTTTCACTGTACATGAACTTTATGTTGGGAAAACCTGAGCATTAGCTGTGGATATGGTTTATGGCACATGCGACTGTGGTTGAGCACATGCAAATACCGTGGCCACGCTGCCCCAGTCCTCTTTCACCGACAGGTCACATTGTAAAATCAGGCCCAAGTGAAGCAGACCTGCTGATCGGAGCCACAAACATGGAGCTTCGGTTCTTCGACTCAATTTAAGTTGAAATTAGCAGGAAATGGTTTTGTTATTTTACTGTGAACCAACAGTTAGATGTTAGATGAGCACATTCAGATGTGACGACATAAACCAGGCAGGAACCGCAAAATGAAAGAAGTGAAATATTTATTTATTTGTGATGATCATTGAGCACGAACTGACAAGACTTTAAAAACCAGCAGGAAAATACAAAACTGCACAAAACACAAATACTGAAGCGCTGAAAGTTGACTCTGGTGAATTTACTAAAGGGCTACCTACTCCAGAAACACTACACACACACACACACACACACACACACACACACACACACACACACACACACACACACACACACACACACACACACACACACACACACACACACACACACACAGAAAAACTGGAAATCTCTTTTCTTTTGCTAAATTTTGCAGAACATTTGGATGGAAAGTGGACTCATGGGGTCTGACTCTGCCTGTGGGACAACAGTTCGTTTCGTTTCAAGAATTTTGCCTTTACACAACATTTCACTGACAATGACCGAGAAGAGAGAAAAGTGGCAGAGCTTCATGTTCCAGATCATCCATCCCTTAATTATTCATTACAAACATCTCGAGCAGCTGCTCATTCTGAGCTCCACAAATCAACTGATCTACAACTGAAACAGGAAATTAACCAAGAATCTGTCTAATGATTTATTTAAGTGCGTCTTAAGGTCTGATTACTGTTATTGTATGAAACACACACTTACTGATGCAAACATACTAAAATAATTACGAGCCACAGAAGAATCAACAGTGCAGATTGTGAAATAACAGGAAATGCTGTAATTAGTCGAGGAGAGAACATTAAACTGTTCCCATCTCGAGTTTAGCTGAGCTGAGTTTCATTTCTGCTTCTGAGCTGGTGAAGTCACTGTTCACTTCAGCCTCGTTTAAATTTAGACGGCAGAGCTGCAAACACGCTGACATCCGCTCTAAGACCTCACCTCCTGCACGGACATGCACATCTGCTGCAAACTCAGAGAAACACTCATAGAAAATGAGCCTGCACATGCACAGTGACACAGCAGTCCACTATGACTGACTTCCTGACCTCTCTCCTCTATTTCAGCGGTGGATGAATCCACATTTGATCAGTAGCATCAGTGGCAGCAGGACGGTGTGTGTTGCTGCTGATGAAGCAGCAGGGTCTCCCTGATGGTTTTACGTTGTTGGACCCAGTGGAGGAAGAATCAGGCTGTGACACACAGGACATGTTAGTCCTGTAGGTTTGACTCTGGGTTAGATGGTCACTTCAGTAAGGAGGCTAAAATGACTCATCTCTGCACATTTAGATCAGTGAGGCTGATTCTGATGAACTGCAGCCTGGAGCTTCATGCTGAGAGGAGTCGTGGGTGTGTTTGTCTTTTTCACCTCAGGCTGCTTTTCTGTTCAGGGCAGGAAGAAGCATCACACGTTTAGAGCTCGGGCTCGGTTCAAGCTCCTTCAGCCGTGATGTTTAAGTTCCTGTTCACCTTTAACTCACATTCATCCAAGTACAGGGCGAATGCTCTCCCACTCAATCATTAAAATACTAATAATAAGCTGTTTCTGATCATTTGAGCCAGATCGCTGTGTTTTCACAATTGTGATGTTTTAGAGTCACCACATGAAGGCAAATCTTAAACCACAGCAGAACCAGGACACACCATCTGAAAGTTCCTCCTTGTCACAGGGCTGAACATGTCCAGCAGCCGCTCACACTCTTTCGACTTTTAATTTACGGATGTTTTTGGTCTTGTGTCAGTTTCAGGTTCCCAACATGGACAGCACCACGCCGATCTCCCCGGAGGAAGTCGAGGAACTTAGAGAAGCTTTCGCCAAGATTGGTGAGAGAAGCAGCCGAGTTACGACAGAGTTCACTTCTGTCTGTGTTTGTGGTTCAGGAAGCAGCAGTGAGGGGCTGGTTCTCCTCAAACTGACTCAACTGAAGATCTTTGACATTTTCGCTTTGGCGTAGGCCCCGTTTCCTGTATTAATTGTACATTTCAAGAAACCTTCAATTGTCTGTTGGTCAAAGAGGAACCAGGTTAAAAAGTGTGTGTTCAATAAAATGTCTTCATTGCTGTTTGACCTCTGACCTTGCAACTTTTCCAGATGTGGACAACAATGGGTTCATCAGCAAAGATGAGCTGAACGAGCTCTTCAGAGCCGCTAACCTGGCATTGCCCGGGTACAAGATCCGAGAGATCGTCCAGGAATTGACCAAGAACAGCGACCAGCTCACCTTTGAAGAGTTCACACAGGTAAAAGGTCCCAGCAGAGGTCAAAGTTCACGCAGATAAAAGTATCACCTGTGCTCGGCACCAACAGATATTGATTGTTCTCCACCATCAGATCGCCCACGGGCTCAAGAGCACCGAGGTTGCCAAGACCTTCAGAAAGGCCATCAACAAGAAGGAGGGAATCTGTAACGTGGCAGGAACGTCAGAGCAGTCGGGCACACAGCATTCCTACTCAGGTGACACACGCGCACACGCACACACACACACAGAAAGGGATAGAAACATGAACAAACATGAACATTCATCAAGTTATAATTTTTTAAAAGACAAATGACATAATTCCTCTGGTTCTAGTGTCTTATGGTAAATACTCAAAAGTGGACAACACATGTGACTTTGACAATTAGAGAATGAAATGAAAAAGAATAGAAACATAGAAACAAAGAAGCTATTGTCAAGATAAGAGATTGATCTGACTCACGTCTGTGAGCTGGTTAGCTTAGCTTAGCATACAGACTGGAAACACAAGGAAACCACCAGCCTGGTCCTATCCAAAGGGAACACAACCAGCTCAAACCCACAGAGACCACATGCTCATATTTGGTGTTCAGGCATGGGAGTGGGGTCAGAGCTGGTGGATCCAGTCCATCTGCATGTCGGGCTTTGTTGACATGGGAGGGGCCCATGTTCATTAGGCCTGATGGGATTCTTGTCTCTGCAGAGGAGGAGAAGGTGGCCTTTGTGAACTGGATCAATAAAGCTCTGGAGAAGGACGCAGACTGTAAACATGTTCTGCCAATGGATCCGAACACCAACGACCTGTTCACAGCAATGGGAGATGGAATCGTCCTCTGGTACACACTGACTGTTTTACAGCAGTTCATCTATTTTTCCCATATAGTTATTTGAGAATGAACCTTTTGTCTCTGATCATCGCTCTCTGTTCTGAATGACATTTTATTGTTCTGTTAGCAAAATGATCAACCTGTCTGTCCCTGACACCATCGACGAGAGGACCATCAACAAGAAGAAGCTCACACCTTTCACCATCCAGGTGAGACAGGAAGTGTCGGCCGAGCAGGATCAGATCCTTGTCTTTGATTTGACTACAGGTGTGACCTCTGACCTCTCCGGTGAGTCTGACTGTCTTCTTGCACCTGGTCTGCTCTAACAGGAGAACCTGAACCTGGCTCTGAACTCGGCCTCGGCCATCGGCTGCCACGTGGTGAACATCGGCGCTGAGGACCTGAAGGAGGGCAGGCAGCACCTGGTCCTGGGTCTCCTGTGGCAGGTCATCAAGATCGGACTGTTTGCTGATATCGAGCTGAGCAGGAACGAAGGTGTGTTCAGGAGTTTCTCATATTAACAATGCACAGCACCACAGCGTGGACTAGAGTCTGTACAGTGAATACAAAGCTGCTTAGCCTAGCTTAGCATAAAGACTGGAAACAGAGGGAAACTGCTAGCCTGGCTCGGTCCAGAGGTGGTAACGTCCATGTAGCAGCACATCTAAAGCTCAGAGGTGTTGGCTGTAGTTTGATATGAGAGTGACAGTTTTAATAAACCTCAGTGCAGTTTGGTCCAGGCTGCAGGCTGATTACATCTCACCCTGTAAGGACTTCTTGAGGTTTTTGTTTGGGCCCTGTTGATGTGTAAACGCGTGTGTGTGTGTGCAGCTCTGATCGCCCTGCTGCGTGATGGAGAGAGTCTTGAGGACCTGATGAAACTTTCCCCTGAGGAGCTGCTGCTGCGTTGGGCCAACTACCACATGGAGCAGGCCGGCTGTGGCAAGATCAACAACTTCAGCTCTGACATCAAGGTGCCGACTCACACACGTTCATTAAAACCATGACACCACTAACCCAACGCTAACTCTTCCAGCATTTATCTGCTCATGAAGTTTTGCTATAAAACACTGTTTATATCATTTTGTCTCTTTCAGTCAGACCAGTTCGTCAACCCATTTTAAATATGAATTTTTCTATTAAAGATCCAGTCACATCAGTCTGTTGTTCCTTGTTCCAGGACTCCAGGGCATACTACAACCTCCTGAACCAGGTGGCACCGAAAGGTGATGAGGAAGGAGTTCCTGCCATAACCATCGACATGTCAGGACTCAGGGTATGACACTGAAACCATGTGCAGAAATAAACCCAAACATCTTGAATCTACTCGTCTGTTTTACTCATCACATTTTGACTAATTTCCTCTACAGGAGAAGGAAGACCTGAAGCGTGCAGAGTGCATGTTGGAGCAGGCCGACCGGCTCGGCTGCAGACAGTTCGTCATGCCGACAGATGTCATCCGCGGAAACCCTAAGCTCAACTTGGCTTTTGTTGCCAATCTGTTTAATAAATACCCAGCTCTGAAGAAGCCAGAGAACCAGGAAATCGACTGGAGCTCCATCGAAGGTGAGTTGATCCACAGTTCGTTAGAGGAGGTGGAGGCACGTTCAGGTTTCTCCAGCACTTTGTTTTTAACCAGTGCACTGATGCTTCCCTGCAGGTGAGACCAGGGAGGAACGCACCTTCAGGAACTGGATGAACTCGCTGGGGGTCAACCCTCGTGTCAACCACCTCTACGTGTAAGGACACCACCCACTGTGGCCTTTGTTTATCTGGGAGCTTTTCCCAACATCAAAAACCACCAACTTCTCATCTGAAACCTCATCTCTTCGATCAAAGAGTTCAGCCATTATTCTTTACAAGATTCACCTGGATGATGATTTCAGGTCTGATACAGAAACACTCTCAGTGTAAGAGTCCAGTCCAACAGCAGCCTCCAGGTGAATCAGCAGCATGATCCCCTTCATGAAGGAGGATTCACTGCTGGACTGTAGGATTAGACTGAGTCCATAATCTTTACACTAGAGTGTGTTAACGTGACATGCAGACAGCAAATCCATCCATTGTTTGAAATGTGTCTGTTTCAGAGACATCGATGACGCCCTGGTGATCTTCCAGTTGTATGAGAAGATCAAGGTACCAGTGGACTGGGACCGAGTCAACAAGCCTCCATACTCTAAACTGGGCAGCAACATGAAGAAGGTACACAGCTGGTCCAAGACCAAGTGCTGCTCTGGAAACACTGATGAAGAGTTTTGTTACTTTCACTGATACAAATCTAAAACGTAGATTTCCATTCCACAAAGAGCTTCAGCATCTGTTTCTGTTCCAGCTGGAAAACTGTAACTACGCAGTGGAGCTGGGGAAGAAGGAGGCCAAATTCTCTCTGGTCGGCATCGCGGGTCAGGACCTGAACGTTGGGAATCGAACCCTCACACTGGCTCTGCTCTGGCAGCTCATGAGGAGGTAACGACACGTCACTCCTACTCCTTCAGTCTTTTAAATCTTCATTTTCCAAGAGGTTGTCAGTAACTCACAAGTTTCAGCCCCTGCATCAGTCTCACCCAGAGGCCTGGACACTGTTCTAGCATGAAAATAGTCTCACAGGTTGTTTGGGGACCAGCGTGTAATGAACTGTAGTTATCTTTGAGACATCTAGTGCATGTGTGATGTCATGTTGAGAGAGAGGAGTGTGCTGTTGTCCCTTTTTGGTCGTTTGACAGTCCAGACACAAATATTAAGCGCCACTCCAAACCCGGACCTGATCCGTTATCCTGCCTCACGTCTTCAGCGTGCTCTTTGGACATGGCAGTTCTGCTCCTGACTGTTTGCTAAAAGGCCCTTCAGCAGCACAGACGAGTCTTTTTCTTGCTGCCTGTTTTCTCAGGTACACCCTGAACATCCTGGAGGACCTGGGTGATGGTCAGAAAGTGACCGACGACACCATCGTGTCCTGGGTCAACGACATGCTCAAACAGGCTGGAAAACCCACCATCTCCAGCTTTAAGGTAACAGACTGTCCACAGTCCAGTTGCTGCTAACTTCTGTTCTGTAAGTTTAAAGCAGTCCACAGAGGTGGAGCACAATTTTAAGGTACATGAGTATTTCCAGTTTATTCTGGGCATCACTATTCTCTGCTTTAGGCCCATGGTACTTTTATTATTACTATTCAACAAAACTGTGTGTGCAGGATGGGTCCATCAGCAGCAGCATGCCGGTGCTGGACCTGATTGATGCGATCCAGCCCGGATCCATCAGATATGACCTCCTGAAGACAGAAGACCTGACTGAAGAGGAGAAACTCAACAACGCGAAGTAAGGATGGAGTTTATTACGTTTTAGACACAGGATCACTTCCAGGTTGTGGTACAGTCAGTTGTTGTTTGGTTTATGTTGAACACCTACTGATGTAAACAGAACAACATTTGAGCAGTTCCACAATGTATGGCTGTGAGCCTGAACGGGTTTAGGTAGTACAGATGTGCCTACACCTGCTCTGAGACCTCAGACCTGAATGGCTTGCTGTGTTTCAGGTACGCCATCTCCATGGCGAGGAAGATTGGCGCCCGAGTCTACGCGCTGCCCGAGGACCTAGTGGAGGTCAAACCAAAGATGGTGATGACAGTGTTCGCCTGCCTCATGGCACGTGGGATGAAGAGAGCCTAAAGGTCACAGCGAGACCTGGACCGACCCACAAAGTTGAAGGGAATTATAGGAAAGGGAGGGTTACACAGAGGCTCAACTGTGTATTTGTGAGTTTGGTATTGGATCTAAAAGACAAAAATGAACAAAACCAACAGATAATGTGAAGTTATAGTTTCTAAACAGCAGTGAGGCTTAAAAGGGGACTCACTGAAACGCTCTGCGCTTTTATTTCTACACTTGGTACAGGCAAAGATAATGCAAAGTCTGCTGAACATATTACGAATAAAACCAGAATGATTTCAATGATTTTGGATTAAAACTCAAAATGTGCCATGAAGTCACTCTGCAGACTTTCAGCACCAGCGTGGAAATTTCTCCTCAGTGCCTACTGCTGAGCAGAACTCCGTCCCTTACAGGCGTCAATCAACAACCTCACTTTATTTTAGTATTACCAGCCAAAATCTTAGATTCCAGCTTGTGAAGCCCCAAAAACTGTGCAGAAGGCACTGAAAGGTTTCAGTCAAAAATACAACTGATCGATCAACAAGACTGAGCTAAATAAATGTTTACTGTTTCATGAGTTTATAATTCTTTTTTTATCAGTTTTTAATTCTTGTTGATTGGGGGTTAAGACTTTTAGTTATATTTTTGACTTGTTAGACCTTTTGTTATCTTGCAGCTTCAGGCTCCATTTCAGCTTTAACATCATCAGACATCATTATCTAATCGATACGTGAATTAATAATGAAGTAGATAAATTAGTACAAAGTCCATAATGGTACTACGGTACTGCTGGACCGCTGTTGATTTTTTTAATTTCTTCAGGACAATTCAGTTTTTTGTGGCAATGCTATATGTTTCCTTGTAGGAAGCTCTGCAGCTGTGCATCACTCCTGTACATTTCTGTGCTACAGAGCTGCTCTGTTTCTCAGTTGATTCCAAGCATGTCACAAATCACAAATGCCAAATGTTCACAATAAATAAACTGATATTTTGAATACAAATGTGTCATCCCTCAGGTTCATCCACTCTCCTGGTGTTTTGGGCTTTAGACAATTCATCCTGTAACAGCTAATGCAATAGGGAAAATAGTTCTTTGCTTTCTTGCGGAGGCTCAGAGGAGAAAAATGTATTTTCTTGTCTGTGCAGTGAACATGAAGCTACAGCAGCTGGTCAGCCTGTTTTAGCATAAAGACTGGAAACGGAGGGAAACTACAGCTCTGATGAAACCACTTCAGATTAAACCCACAGGCCACAGCATGTTCAATACTGTTAATCAGTTATCTAGATAACAAGATAGATCACAAGCAATTTTTAATTCTGTGAGTAACTTGGCAAAGGAAATTAAAACTTTTGTGTTGGTCCTCAGCCAAAGATCATCTGTGAGAAATGATGCTGTGCAAACAGTTTCTTTAGTTCAACCACTTCAGCAGCACGTGCTGGTTTCATGTAACACCTGAAGCGTCGTCACAGATGTAAAAAGTTCAGTTACTCACCACAGCAGGATGCTCTGATCTGATCTGATCTGATCCGTTTCTTCACAGCATGTCCTGTTTCCGTTAGGGCGGGTTAATAGTTGACCTGATAAAAAAACAGTTACCAATGCACAAACAACACAACCTGAAAGTTAATTAATCAATGAGTTTAATTAGATCTTGCAAGATTTGATTTCCAACAGAAAGAGAGAGTACCGGTAAAAACAAAAAGCTGAGTTGTGTTGATCCATTTTTCACTCTTGCAAAGAGTAAAGCAGAAACAGTGACAAAGTTTGGAGGCAGAAGAAGACAGCAGGCGGTGAGCTGTGTGTGAAGAGACGATTTCAAAGTCTGAAGAAAACTATGTATTTACAATATTCTCATTTGAGCTGCTGTGCCTGGTTCTGCTCCTGTGATGGACTGTTTGTGGTCACCCAAACCAAGTCCCTTTAAGGGTGATGTTCCTTTAGTAAGTCTGGCCACGTCCATTGTGACAATAATTATTTGGCAGGTTTGGCCTCTGTAGGGTTTTCTCCAGTGTCCAGGGTCTTGAGGAGGCGGAAGAGGCCGGCAGCCTCACGAATGCGGCTGAACTCGATGCAGAAGGCCTGAACCTCGATAAAGAGGTCCTGGACGTTTATGATCTTGTTCCGGATCAGTGACTGGAGGAAGACACAGACCAGACGGACCAGACGATTCTGCAAGAACCAGCATGTATGTCAGTGAGGGCAGGACAAGTACCAGACACATCTTTCAGATTAACAGAGTCCAGTCCAGCACCAGCACCAACTGCAGCGTCAGTCTGAACACGATCACCTTCATGAAGGAGGATTTACTGCAGAACTGTTGGTGTACCTAAAATAAAACGACCACGTGAGAATCCTCCACAGTTCCCTTTTCTGTCAGGCTGGACCCAGACTGTTTGTTTGGTACGTTAGGAAAAAGACCCTGTCAGTTCATATATAAAAAAAGTACAATACTCTGCTGTAAACTGATACAGTGACACGAGCATCTTTGCTTTAAAGCTTCCAACATCATGTTCACACGGCAGACAGAGTATTATTAAAGTGCTGTCCTGTACCTGCATGTACTTGTCTTTGATTTGCTCACAGGTGGAGATACAGTTGGAGATGTAGAGGTGGATGAACTCTGGAGGGAGGTCGACAGCTGTGGTCAACCTGAGAGTGGAAGAGCAACAGGATGTGACTTTAAAAAGTCTTGTGGTGCTTTAGGAATGAAAATATTATCTTCATTCTAACTTTCATAAAGGAATCTGCTGGTCAAACTTTTCAAAAGTGGTAACACACAAAAGAACCTGAATGTACAAATGATAAGAAGTAAATTTCAACCAAATGCAAAGTTACCAGTTCACTCCATGAATATACAGAGAGAGTAAAGTGAAGACACATGTAGACATGACTGTAGCCACAAGGAGCTCCATCAAGTCCATTCATGAATAAACTCACATTCTCCAGACAGCTGATCGACAATCTGATTGGATGATTAAAGGGCGGGGCCTCACCTGTTGACCACCTCCATGGAGTGTAGCGACATGTCCATGTTGACCAGCACAGAGAAATACTCGGTGATTTGGCTGCTTTGCATCAGCTTCAGCAGCATCTCGATGGCCACCAGCGGGTTGTTCTCCACCAGGTCAGGCAGTTTGGCCGGGGTCAGACCGATGTGATAAACCAGCTTCGGATCCTTCTCCAGCTCAGCCAGCAGCTGCAGACACAGAAAACAGGGTTCGTTATGAGGAGGCTCTTTGAGACCTTAAAGACCTGCAGATGACAGAAGAAAGTAACAGTGAAACTGAGCTAATGGCAGCACCACCGCTTTAGACTGAAGAGGAAAACGACCTGTGACTGCTGCTGTGCAGACAGTGGACTCTTGAAGGCCTTGGACATGATGCGTTTGATCTCGACTCCTGTGCTGTTCTTCACACACATGGAGCGGTCCCACTGCACGCTGTGGTCGGGCTCGGTGGGGTTCAGCCACGCCAGCTCGTCCTCGCACACGTGGAGAGGGGGCGGCGGTCGGATAAACTCGGGGCGGAAGTGACCTGAGGATGGACATGTGTGGACACGTTGGGACGTAGACAGGATGTTTTTGGTGCTGCTGTTTGTTTGCCTGATGATGTAAACAGTGTCCTCATATTCACAGAGTCAGCACCAAGCTCAGGATGTGAACAGCAGTGAATTATAATCAGTGGACACCATGACAGACAAGTGAAGATCTATTAAACACACTGGGCACATTGACGCTCCAGCATTCAAGAACATTCACCTCTGTGCACATAAAGTCATTCAGAATTTAGGATTTGACACCAAAGGACGATTCCCCTCCTGTTCAGGAACCTGAACTGTTCCCCCACCACACCGTGCACTGATGCAAACAGGGATGTTGATGTTACTTGAAACCAGTTGGCAGCTACACGAAACTTGTGTGAATTTAGAATTAAACAATGACATGTACAATCCACTGAGGAGCAGCGTTAAGCAACAATCCTTGTTAACCAAACAGTTAGAGGAAACATGGAAACAACCGAACTCTGTGTATTCCCGTTTGAACAACTGAAGAAGTAGTTCCTGTCAGGCTGCCTACACAGGGCCCCCCTCCCTCTAACCCAAAACAACCTTAGCACCAAAACACTTACTCTCCAGTGGAGGCCGGGGTCCTGTGACCAGAGACTCAATGATCTGATTGGCCACCGAGCTGTCGAAGCCTGAGTTGGAGGAGTCCGGGTCGGGGTCGTTCAGGATGCTGGGAAAGCTGGCCTTGCTCTGAGTGGGCAGCTCCGACTGACGCTCTACAACAAACATGAACATTAAAGCTCATTTTAAAAACACAACACACTTCAGATGAATATGTGACGCTGCCCAAATGTACCTGCTCAGTATTGTTATTCTAAAGATCCATGTGTTCACTGAAGAGTTTGCTGTCATTCAGTTTCTGAACACTGAGGCTGAATGAAACCTCCAAAATGAGGAAGGTGACCAGGTCTGTTTCTCAGGCAGCAACTGTTTAAGAACTCTGGCTCACTCTAATATTTCTCTCTGTCTCTTCATGTTTATTCTGGTCTTGACAAAAGCAGCTCAGTATTTTCTGTTCAAGCTGCAGCACTTACTTTCTAAAAGCAGGCAGAGCCTACAGGAGGTAACTGACCTGCTAAGGCCAGCTGCAGCCCGCTGATGTCTATGGACTGGGGCATGTTGCCGACGTCCATGCAGGACACCTGTCTGGGCGTCTTCTTGAAGAGATCCCTGGGTGGCGCCAACATCAGCTGAGACAGGAAGAACTTCTCTGGCTGGGTGATGGGAGGCAGGAAGCCTGGACAGGTCACATGACACAGACACTTTTAGGTGAGAGAGTGGATGGAGAACAGGTTCAGCATCTGTCAGACAAATAGTGAACTACTTCGTGGTAGAAACAGCACCAGCAGCTGATCTGAGACGTGTTTCAGCTAAAGTCTTTTTGTTTAAAAAGCTTTACATGGTCTTGCCCCGCAGTATATCAGTGATTTTGTCTTATACGCCTCCTCAAGATCCTCACGCTCTTCCAGTCAACTACTACTTTCTGTTCCTCGCTCACGTTACAAAACTAAAGGTGACCAGGCGTTTTCTGTGGCTGCTCCCAGGCTCAGGATCAGTCTCCTTCTGTATATTAGACCTTCCCCTTCTGTTTCTACTTTTAAAGCTTCTTTAAAAACTGATTTGAAGTCCTTATGTTTTAATTGAGGCTGTTTTAGTTTCATACATGTCTTTGAGGTTTTGATACAGGGTGTTAGTTTTTGTTTCAATACCTCTGTACGGCACTTCTGTTGCTTTGAAATGTGCTTTATAAAGTAAACTAAACTAGTTCGGTGCGACTAATACAGGATCACAGGGGTGTTGATAGTCTGGGGTTTCTCCTGGGTTCAGCCAAATAAAGTTAGACTTTAAGACCCTTTCACTAACACACACACACTGACATTCAACATCTGCTTCAGGATCAAACTTATTCTTCACACAGTTTCTTCATGATTGATGATGATGATTGATGATGAAGCAGACTACGACTGACCTGACACACAAAGAGCATTTTAGACATGCAAAGGCTTCAGGTTTAAGTTAACACACCCTGGCGTGTTTCAGTAACGTTACTATGATTCCTGTGTTCATTATGTGAAGACACACAGCACCACCCTGCTCCACCCCTCACGGTCCTACAGACCCACGTACCGGACAGCGCCTTCTCCTGCTCCTCCCCGGCAG
Organism: Mastacembelus armatus; assembly: GCF_900324485.2. Taxonomy (NCBI): domain Eukaryota; kingdom Metazoa; phylum Chordata; class Actinopteri; order Synbranchiformes; family Mastacembelidae; genus Mastacembelus; species Mastacembelus armatus. The sequence continues at coordinate 25,081,245 of NC_046653.1, forward strand.
GTGCGGGGTTCAGCAGGTGGGCGAACACGGCGGCGAACGGGTTGGCGGCCAGCGGCTCGGTGCGGTACATCTCCCAGAGCAGGTAGAGGGCGGTGAGCCGCTGCGGGGAGCTGGGCAGCAGGTCCGGCTGCTGGAGGAGCATGACCAGAACCGAGCCCACCCTGAAGTGCTCCGCTTTCCCGAAGTAGTGATGGAAGTGGGTGGAGAGGCTCTCGAAGGTGCTGGAGCAGGCCTCCTCTGAGATGATGCTCAGCAGGTTGGACAGCTCCTTTGGGGCCAGGGTCATGGTGCCCACACCGCGGCGGGGTCCGCTCGGTTAGAAAACTCCGGTGCTGACTCGGTGCGGAAAATAAAACATACCCGAAATAACTTAAATCATGTCCGAAGAAGAAAAAGTCACCACCCCAGCACAGCTAGCACCGAGTTAGCTTAGCCTGGCAGCGCTTTCGAACAAAAACCAACAAAGTCCGCCGGACAAACCCACATGGGCCGCGTCAGTAGATACAGAAGAGTCTTACAAACCCAGTAAATATCCAAAAGTCGAAATATTCCAGTGTGTTTAGGTGTTTTCACAACTGCTTAGCAAACGGAAGGTTCATTAGCCGTTTCAACTCTGATTTGAACTCAGGAAGCAGAGGATCATGGGTAGTGTAGTTAGGGGTTAAGAGGTTTTGCTTCCGCCCCAAAGATCGGACTGAAAAGATTTAAGATCAAGACTTTGCAGTGAATTCTGGTCAAGAGGAGGCTTCGGTCCAGTAGCTCATCAATAAACAACCAAAACACCGCGTTTAAGTTTGGACGTGACGAGGAATCAACCCGGACTTAGCTTAGTTTAGCTGGCTAACTGACTTTACCCACAAAGCCCTTGCTGTAGCCGTTTTTTTTTTTGTAAACTTTATTGAACTCTATAAGTTGACGTCAGATGTGTCTTAGGTCAAGGGTCAGATGAAATGACAGACCTAAGCTTTGAAAACCTTTTCAGGGTCTGAGTTTTAAAAAAAAGAAAACGCCAGGATGTGCAGGAGATAATATATTTATGTAAGAAGTGATGACATAGTAGATATAAATATTTACTGAAATGAAATATAACTTACTGATTATAAACGTCATGTCTTTACATAATGGTCAGAACTTCCTCCCAGATCTTACTTGGTTTTATATTTGTTTTCATTTCAAACAATATCATCTGTATTTTACGCATTAATATAAACTAATGTAACAGTCTTATTCTTTACCGCTTTATTTTGTGTAATTTTTAGATGGACACAGCTCGATGACCTGTTTGTAAGCTCCACCTTCAGATAAGCAAAGCTCAGAAACACAGAAAGGCTGTTAGAACATTTATTTATAATTACTGTAATTTCACTTTTCTTTGTTCTTACAAAGAGCGATGTGCTTTGGAAAGCAGAAAGCTTCTCCAGACATCATGTTCTACCAAGAGGCTGCTGCAGACTGACAGGACAGTTTACAGCTGATGAATATAACAAGGTTTGGGTTCAGATCAGGAGTCAATTACCTGAACAGGAAGAATCCAGGTGACCTGCTAATGTATGAAGACGCTCAGTCGAACCTTTGGTCTTAAATGCTTCTAAATTTGTGACACTTAAAACTGTTACTATAGTTAAATTAAAGCCTGGTATGAATGATGCCCTACAGAGCATCTACTGATACTTACTGCCCAGTAAACAAAGGAAACTGGTGATTATTCCAATAAACAAATATAAAGGTTTAGCAGACAGATCACATCTGAAGGAGATAAAGCATTTGATAGTAGATTTACTGACTTAAACAGATATGTGTAATTTGGAGCCAGATCCAGATGCTGGTTTTCAGACTGAAACGTCAGCAGGATGAAGCAGGTCCCTGGTAAAAATCAGTCTCAGAGAAGCCGTCTGTATCATTTCACAGATCATCTTAGTTCACACTGCTTAAAGGGAAACTGCAGGCAAAACAAAAACCAGAGTACGCCGAAGTGTTCAGGAGCCAGCAAACCAGCCTGAAACCTGAGAGCCACAAGTCTGATCCTCAACTGGTTAATGAGGATGCACATGCACCAGTGACCCAGCATCACCTTTGGGTCTACCATCCAGTTCCTGTCATCCACACACTAAACACACGCTGATGGGAATGTTATCACTTCTGCAGGTATTTGGTTAAGAACCAAAGTGTTGATGGGGAAAGAGGACGATTATCATCCTGAGAGGAACATGAGCGTCTGAAACACATCTCACCCTAATGTGGCTAAAAACACACGAACACTGTGAGGACGCGTCTGACGTACTCTGGTTTTTGAAGTAATAACACTGTACAACAATGAAACACTGTTTTCAGGTCCGGAGTCACTTCAGCCAATAAGGGAAGGTTTGGTTCATACTGGTTCTCACACACGCACGCACACACACACCACAATACACTGATATATGGCACAGAAACATCGAGCTCCAACTTAAAGGGCCATTGCAACCAAAAGCCACTGAACAGAATCATCACAACCTCCAGCTGATCAAACAACAAGAATAAAGCAAACTGGTCAAAGTAAAAAAGGAAAAACACTGAATAAAGCATCAGTTGTATATCAGGCATGCAGGCAAACACTGTAAACTTCAAAACTGGCAACAGGTCCAAAGTGTCCACTGGGCGGGTGGCTCAGGCTCAGACTGGGAGCTTCACGTGTGTGTGTGAATGAAAGATTTCAGTTTAGTGATCAAATCTGGTATGGTCTGATCAATGCATCACTGCATGTCTAGAGGAAGACCTTAATCTGAATCAATCCAGTTGAGTTTTAGTGTTTAAGAAGCTTTTCCTCCAACAAACCCAGCTTTTTCTCAGCTACAGGCCTGTGAATTTTCCCGTCAGTGCAACAGTGCAGATACACGAGTCCTCAGGGTTTAAGTTTAGCTTTGCTTCACTGACATATGTATTCGTGTTATAATACATCATATTATTATGATCACACCTCCGACCACCAAGACGACCTTCCCAGCTTTGGGTGTGATTCAATTTAAGGAAACCTTCGGGTGTTGATGCTTTAGCAGGAGGGGGGTTTTTATTCTTTTTTCTGATTGTAAATCACTTTGGTGTTCTGTCGTGTTAAAGCGCTTTAGAAATAAGTTTGACATTGACATTAAAAACTGTTGTAGTTTATGTTCAGGGCTGAGCAGGATCACTACAATAAATCTGAACCTTTGATTATGGACAAGCTGGGCAGCCCTGCAGAGATTTATTAACTGCAGCGAATAATCACAGCAGTGTGTGGCGCTCACTTCAATCATTTGGATTTTGAGTGAAATCGAACATGCAGTTGTACGGATGTTTGGGAGAACGTTGTTCGAAATGACACACCACAACAATCGGAGTCAGGTTGGGGGGAAACCTGGGTCCTAATGAAGCATCTTCCTCTGGGCTACTCAGCAGACGTTCAGCTACTTTGTCGTGTCTGTGCCCTGTGGTGTGTTCACCGCTTTATCCACACTAAAGCAAACTAACAGGAACTGTTCAGTCCTCAGTGAAGGATGTGTGACGTTAACAAAACAGTCGAAGGAATTCACAGCACAGCAGAAATGCAAACTGTCCATCACAGAAGGCTGATTTCCATCTAATCCAAATTAAAAACATTTATTCACACAACTTCACCGAGATTATTGCAGCTCTTCTATTGCAGTTTGATTAATGTAAACTTTTTTTTAATTTCAGCTCCTCTTTTTACTTCACAGACAGGAAAGATAAGGCTCTTTGAGGGTATTAAGGTTAAGGCAAAGGTTGGGGGAGAGCCAAGTGAATAAATCCTGTTAATGTACCAAAACCGCTGTAGCTGTGCTCAGTTCGGTCACGGCAGGACAAGGAAAAACTGCAGTTATTACCTCTGAAATTTATTTTGTCATTTTTATTGCTAGTAGTGGAGTCACAACCTGGCTTTTATTTTGAAAGAGACAGTAAAATAAGCAGCTCCTGTAACCGAGTCCTGCTGCTGTGTGGAAAACTACCAGCTGAAATCAGAAGGCGGATTTCATTATTACTGATGGACGTTTTTTATTAAAACTCCCTGAGTTTGTTTGTTTGTTTGTTTGTGCTGTGACCTGCTGCTCTAAAGCTCAGAGGCTGTTTCTTGTCAAACTAAACTTCACTTCTGTCGATGAATCCACACAAGGATCAAATTTTAAGCATTATGACTTTGAAGTCCTTCACATCACCTCAGAGTGGAGAAGGGATCTGTCTGGATTTAGTGTTCAGTCCTTGAGTCTGTGTTTCTAAACTCTCACAGTCACTGTAACAGCGACCGCTGGGCACCTGAAAGGACAGAAACCCATCAGGGACTGTCCAGACCTACAGAAGCTCAGGAAAGAAATGCTGCAGTGTCTGATGCATCTTTTCTTTGTCCTTTCAGAAGAATATTTGCTCTGATCACAACAAGGTTTGTCTCCTTGTGAGAAGGAAATTCATTTTCCATAATAGAAAAGTACTTAAGTGTAAGCTGACAAAATAGTTTCACTGTGATTAAAACTAAATTTCCTTTTCTTATTTAAACCTGTTTGGGGCTTTTTGTCTGTCTAACACAAAATGATTTTCTTTTTTTCTATGCACATTTATGGATGTTGATGGTTAAATTGGATGGACAATTTCTCAGAAGTCAAACTGAAGTGAACAGTATCTGCATCGTGTTTGTGTCTTCAGGTTTGACTGAACTGGGACTCTGAGGAGAAGAGGGACCTTTTTATGCAAAATTACTTTGCAATTTTGAGAAAACTAATTGATGTCAGGATTTGAAAACATTTAAAAAAAAATATACTCACCCTATGATTTCTTTACATGTTCTGATTTGCTTGTGATCTGTTAATGTCAATCTAAAGGAACCAAAAACTAAAATGGAAATGAGTCACAGTTTCCCCTTTAGATTGAGGAAACTGAACTGCAGCTGTGAGACAACGACAAACAAAACAACAAACACTCTTCTTCGCTGGCCTCAGTCGGCGTAGTGCATGATGGACTCGACGTAGTTCCCGGGGAAGAGGCCGGTGGTGGCGTTCATCACTCCTTCGAACCAGCCGTCCTCGTTCTTCTTGATGACGTAGATGATCGCTCCTTCCTGGAACGACAGCTCGTCCTCCTTGTCGGCCGTGTAGTCGTAGATGGCGACCACTGCAGGAGGCCGACAAAAGGCCAAATATTAGCGCTGACGCTCAACGTGTTGTCTCACACTCAAGTTTCCTACACCAGGAACATTTTAAAGCCCCACCAAAATATATTGTTCCAGAGGTCTGAATCTCCACTCACAGACTAACTAATGAGCTGCTGCAGCTGCTCAGTGTTTTCTCTGCACTGGACATTTACTGCCCATTCACCCCATAACAAGTTACTGAGGAGCCAAACAGGCTCTCTGCATTAGCAAGAATTAACACCAGACTTCATTAAATAATTGCATTAATTCAGGGCCATTTTGCCCTGGATCAGGTCTGGCAGGCAGAGATCCTCCTGGGATTCCTGTGTCCTACCTTTCTCCAGGTAGTTTCTGGGGGCCCACGGTGGGTCTTCTTCAGCGTATGGGTCGCTGTACTCCACCACTGCGGAGTCCTCCTCTTCATGTCCATCCTCCGCGGGCTGAGGAGTGGGCAGGGGCTCCTCGGGGGCTGACTGGCCGTCAGCAGCGGAGTGAGGGGGAGGAGAGGAGTCTGAAACTGGACGGGGAGCAGATATGAGAAGATGTGTTGCATATTCAGAAACACCTCACACAGCAAAAACAAAATCCCTTAATAAACATTGTAGAAATCAGATAATGACCCATTTTCGGTTTATAGTTTCCATATACTCGTCTGCTAATGGTTTGATTATGAATTTAATTTTCTCTTTTTGAAATAAAAACCCACTGTAGTACACACTACTCAGTCCTGACCTCTGGATCATTGTGTTCCTGTCAGATCTGAGTTAAAGGATGACAGAGGCACAAATGTAGGGAAATGGAACGTGACGTCAATCATTTCTGTGATGCATGACTGATACAGCAAACTCACACCCTGTGAGCACATGTACTTACTGGACTCCTGAACTCGGGCAACAAAACCCATGAGAGGAAGCTGAGGAGTGAACTGAAGGAGAGATGGAGGAGGTGGAGAGGCTGCAAACACACACAAACCACAACCAAACAACAAAATGAGCTTGGATGAAAAATCTCACGTCGGCCGACAGAAATGAATCCGGCTGGTTCCAGCGCAGGTGCTTCCTACCTGGGCTTTGGTTGTAGTGGGGCCCCCCGTTGACCTGGTTCTGCGTTACGATTGGCTGACTGGTCACAGAGGGGGGGCGGCGGTACGGCAGTGAGCCCCCCACCTGTTGAGCCTGCTGTCGAGGCTGAGGCCGGTTCATGCTGTAGAACTGAGGGATGATAGGACCTGAGGTGGGACAGAAGGCCGAGGTCAGACACAGCGACTGGAAACAGAAATGGCCTGATCACACCGTAGCTCCACCTCTGGTCACTGCTGCACAGAATCTGGTTGTAAAATGTGTCATTTTTATCTAAACTCTGTGTGAACCTGGAACATTTGCTGCTAATTTCATATTTTCATAATGTTTCAAACCTTTCGGTATAATAATCTTTGTATGTACAGTTCGGTGTTGTTTGGTTTGAACATTTCTTTGCTGAGACGTCAAAAGCAGCACAAACTCTGCTATGACCACACATGCCAAGTGTGAGCGACGGTCTCCATACTGGGCCCCTGTGGAGCCTTGTCCTCAGGAGATTCCTGCCTCTGCTATGAAACAGAGGGTGGAGCTGGGGGATAATGAGGTGAGACAGAGGCACAGACACACAGGCAGTGAGCGGCACAAGGCGAGGCTGCTGACGGAGGTGGCGGTGTTAGACAAACTCACCTTCAGCAGGTGACGAGGGCGAGAAAGAAGGAGGGGCAGGAAGAAGGTGAGGAGACAGTTCTCCAGGTAAAACACCTGACTGGACCTCACACGTGCTGGGGGTGGGGTTAAAGGGTGGTGAGGTGTCGGGGGTGGTGTTTGATTGTGAGTTTGGTTGAGGAGATGCGTCAGCATGCTGTGAAGGTGAGTTTGGGGGTAAGGGTGCGCTGGGTTGTGTTAAGGTTGTGGTGGAGGAGGAGGAGGAGGAGAAGGAGGATGGGGTTGGGGAGGGGGAGGAGTTAGGAGCAGTGGAGGAGGAGCTAGCTGGTCCAGCAGTCGGGGAAACTTCAGGAAGAAAGGACAAGAAAAGACAAAAAAAAAGCAGGAGGGTGTTAAAGGACAGAGTGAGCGACCACAGCTTAGCACAGAGCTGAAGTCATTTGAAGGACCCTTTGACATAATCAGACTCTTCTTCTCTGACCTGTGACCTTTAGCGTTTCAGAAAACCACCTTTCTTTTCTAAATACACGACGGAGTGTTCCCAGGCTGGATCATTATCGTGCGATAAAAAATGTTTCAGATAAAGTGGCTGATGATATAAAAAAATGTAAGCATCCCATCCAAAAATAAGAGAATAAGATTATATATAAAGAGTAAAACAGGTCTGGACTACTGAAAACAGAAAAGGGTATTAAAGAAGAGGAAAAAGGAAACTTTCCAGAGGAAAGGAAATCAGTTCATCTAATTTAATCAACATGTTAAAACACAACGAAGTGACCACTGAGTGTGTGTGTTACCTGGGAAGTTGGAGGGTGGGGAGGGGGTGGGCACAGCGATGGGAACGCCCACGCAGCCGCTGCCGCTGTTCTCCCTGCTGCTGCTGCGACTGCTGCTGCTGGGGTGGCTGCCTCCGCTGCTCCCACTGCAAACAGCAGAGACATCAGCACATGGACGTTTACAATGAATGTGGTGTCCTCAGCCTAATGTGTGTGAATCCAGAACCTGGTTCAGCTTATCGGTCTGAGCCGTAGACCTCCATTGTTGTCCAAAAACTATTAAAAACCCAGCAGGGAGCCACACCGCTGACCTGGCTCACATGGTTCTTCCTCACCAACAATGGAGGCCTGTCTTTTTACAAAGAGCAGCTCCAGATGCTGCTGTGAGCAGAGGAACCAGAGCAGAGAGACATTTCTTCTTCAGAGACTGTAAAAAGTGACCGCTGTTCTCAGTGTCTGGAGCTGGTTTTTGGATTCTGGATTCACATAGAAATTATGCTGAGTACACCAAATTTACACAAAGGAGGAAAGTCACCCACTGCATCTTTAAAGTAACTGACATGTTCCTGTAAATCCACGTGCACATGCAGCAGGTCACTGATTCTCTTATTTGACCACTTCTCTTGTGGAGTTGCAGTCATTTGTCATGTACATATTATACAACATATAAATCTGTACAGAGCTGCTGAAATAAACCAGGTTCTAAGTTTAAGAACCAAACTCACTAGAGAACGTTAACCCTGTTCTTCTTATATTGTTCACTCTGTTTCCTTTAACTGAAACTTTCCCCCGTGACAGAACTTTCACATTTTCTGTGTTGTTTTCTCATATATGAAGCCTGGTGCCGTGATGGGTGACACCCAGCAGTATGAACTCTTTCATGAGTGAGACAGACAACGAACAAACACACATAAACAGGAAGTGAGCTGCCTGTAGAGAAAACAGCAAAATAAAAGCAGAGCGGAGCAAAGAGAAGCAATGAAAAGCTGCAAACACACAATCTGATTGGCTGAAGGCTCCAGAGCGACACAGACGAAGCTGCTGATTGGACAGAACAATTCTGGATTGCAAATAATATAAAAATATAGTTCTCAAAAAAAAAAAAAAAACCTTTAAAACTTTAAATATTTAAATTTTACATATTGTATTATTAAAAATAAAATAAAATGCTTTTTTCTCAATATATTACAACTTTAGTCCTAAAATAGTTTGTCTGACTCCTGTCTCTGAATGTTTCTTACATAATAAAATTATTAGTTTAGTCTCAATATAAGACTTTTGATACATGTCGTACTTTTATACTTTCATACCAACGTTTTCATATTTTCTGATGATTTGTCCTTTTTTTTGGTCCAGAGCAATGAGCAGCTGTACCGTCTCCTGAGAGGAGAGACAAAAAGCTTCAGAGGTAATGAATGAGGAGAGTTAGTCAGATGAAGCTGTGAGGATGTGAGCAGAAGGTTTGTGCTGTGAGTCCTCTGTGTTCAACCAGCAGCAACAACACATCTGTCACTGCTGCACGTCTGCCCGACTTTAATTCATCAAACGTCCACAAAGCTTTTCTTAACACAGGCAAACTGTGGAGCAGAACAGAAAAACACTGATATTGACAAATAAGATATAAGTTAAGTAGAAGTTTGTTAGTTACAAATAAAGTGCACTTTGTGAATCTGTATTTAATCATTAACCAATCAATTACCAATGGTTATGAAAAAAATGTTTTTTTAGATTTCAAACCAGAGAAAACTTAATGAATCCCCAGATAAAAGCACAGAGGAAACACTGGACACGAGAAGCCAAGGCAGAGCAAAGATTCTGGAAGCATTTAGAGTCAAACTGCACATTAATGTTTTCTGTCAACACACAGAGCCCAGGTCTGTATCCTGGAACATTAAAACTACCATTAAACCTCCAGGTGTCGCCTTCACGCTAGTTAAATTACTGTTCCACATTTTACCAGGAACAGACAGGACCAGAAACCCAGAGTTGTCTCTGGGTTTCTGGGACTAAGAAAACAACCTCAGATGGATCCAAAACATTTGCTCTTGTTCAGAGACTGAGATCAGCTGGAACGAGTTGAAACACGCCGGGGAGGACGAAGGAGTTGAGAAGGAAAAGATGCATCTAAAAGCAAAACGTCTGTCAGAGCTTCACCTTCAGCACATCTGATGTCGTTTGGGAAGTGGAAGTGATCTGAACAGCTCAGACTGATGATGTACTGAAGAATCTAAATCCAAACGTGTGAATGTGTGGTCCCAAACCAGACGCCTGATGTGCTGAGTATCTGCCTTTTTGTAAATGCACCACAAAGAGGAAAACAGTAAAAGCGACTGCACAGCTCCATTGAAGCAGAGCAGCAGCCCAAACCCCGGCATGGACGCCATGTTTACCCCCGGCTACCTGTACGTCCGGGGGCGATGGTTGAGGGTGGCGGTGCGGGCCGGACTTGGCAACTGCCCGGCAGCCACATTGTTTCTGGTGGGGCTGGAGACATAATCATTGGGCACCACTGGGGGGCGCACTGGCTCGAGGGTCCTGTAGGGGGAGTTCTTCCTGTACATGCAAAGAGGTGAAAGTGGAGATAGTTAGGGTTAGTGTGAGTCAGTGTGAGTCCTGCACGGGGACTTTACAGTCCAAACTGCTGACAGTCTGTGGAAAAAAAAACCTGCGACTCACATTTTAATAATATTTATTAAAAATTTTCTGTTCTATGGCTGTTTATTAAGGTTAATGTGGTTCAGGAGCCACTGGGGGCGCTGCAGCTCAAACTGCCCCAGTATCCTCTAATGTAAAGCAACTGTAAAATGGACCTTAAATAGTCATGGACTTTAAAGTAGGACAGTGCAAGAACACGTCATCACCGACACATTATTTTTCTCAACCTGTTAAGGTCACGTTTAAAGGTCAGTGCGTATTTTTAGAGAAGTCGAAGTCCTCTGGCATCACAACCCTGCAGAGAAAAAGAAGAAATGAGCATCTGGAGAGAATAAAACCACAGAGAAACTGAAGACAAACAGGAGTCAGTTGAACACACTCAGGGGAGGATTTCCCTGAAAACCAACACAAATGAAGAAAGAAGCTCAACATTTTAACAACAAAAGCCACCTGTGATTGTGATGATTTCTATAACGTGTAACTAGAAGGAGGCACAGTGTATTTACTGACAGAAGGGCTGCAGCGTGACGCCCACCTGCTGCTGTGTTTGTGTGGTGACACATGGACTTGGCTTCACTTCCCACCACCTGCTCACTTTTTCCTACAAAAACAATTTCTCTTCCTATTCTAGACACCAGAGCTACTTCTTCAGTCTTCATGCCCTCCGACACTTCCAGCAGGAGAACAACCCTGAATCCTGATGTAGAGTCACAGCCACAGAAACAGTCGGCCAGTCCGCAGGTTAAACAAAGCAAACGGGAACAGTCAGACCGATACCACTCTAAAACACTTTGTGCATCAGCTGATTAATAAGATCTCAGTTAAACAAAACAGAACCGTGGAACCATTTTAAAGACAATATTCTGAATGACAATTGATTTTTCTTGTTGCTAATATCAGCAAATCATTTATTTTTTCATAAAGACAATCTTTACCCTTAATGTTGAAATACTGCTGTAATAAAAACAGACGGTGCTGGACAAGACAACGGCACCAAACCATATAACCTTCTCATGTAGTTTTGGTTAATAAGCCTGTTTCACACGTGTTCACTCAGCAGGGGTCACTGCAGAAAATAAGAAGTCAGCAGCTTAGCTTTGCATAAAGACGGTCAACATGGACAAGACACTGCCAACCTGTCCAAACATAATCCAGCCCACCTCTATAGCTCCTGATTAACACAGTTAGTCCAGACACAAACACGAAAAACAAACAGTTGTGCCTTTACTGGGCTGTGTGTGTAGTCAGTGTGTTATGTTAAAATAGCTGTTGACACATTTACCATTTCTCTACACATAAATGACAGAAACAAAGACAAATTACAGATGAGACAAAGTTAAAGTGAGAAAAGAGAAAGAACTAAACAGAAAAGTGAATGAGAAGGAAGGACACACAGCTGACCTACACGTCTGAGGGGAGACAACAGAACAAGCTTTCACAGCACATGACGTTATTCCCCTGAGTGCTGCATCTGTGTGTGTGTGTCTGTGTGTGTGTGCTGTCATCCCACCCCGCTGGGTCAAATGTGTAACAAGCCGCCACAGGACGTGCGTCTCACACTGCAGCGCATTCACACACAACATGTTTCCAAGTCACAGCAACACGTCTGTTCTAAACTGAAAATGATGTGTTACGTTACTTTGTGTGTGTGTGTGTGAATATGTGTTTAAATACACAGCACGCATGTATGAGAGTGTGTGTTACATACCCTAAGATGCCCCTGCCTGCCCTCGGAGGGCTGGGCGGTTTCTGGGTTGGGGGGTTGGACCGGGACAGACCCCCTCCTAGTTTCATGTTCTGCTGACCATTCACCTGTGGACGGACGGACACGCACGCGCGCATGCACACACACACACACACACACACACACACACACGCACGCACGCACGCACACGCACACACACACACACACACACACACACACACACACACACACACACAGGTACGTTCCACCTCAGCCCAGGTATTTGACAAAAGCTCCAATGTGCAGAATATTTACTGTGATTATATCCTCTTCAAACTTATGGGATGTTTTTGTAAAATTAGCAAAAAGTAGAGAAGCTAGAAGTGGACTGAGGGATCATGGGTCCATCCCAGTTCCCTTATTTGTTCATTGCTCTGTGCTTGACAGAGACGCTGCTCTGGTCCGCCATCTTCAACATCATCTCACAGCAGTGGGGACACAAGAGACTTTCTGAACTGACACCCCCTTTATCAGAAATCAGCTTTAAATGATAGATCTGAGGAAAGGTCTAAAAATGTGTTTCCTCAATATTGGTCTCTGCTTTTTTGCAGCATCTTAGTTGGACAGGGCTGCGACACAAGGAGATGAAAACGTAGATGCACTTAAGGGAAGTGGTTGTCACTGAGAGTCCAGTAAATATGATATAGTAGTAAACGATGGAGAGCGATTAATACATGTACACGACATAAACAGCGCTGTGGAAACGTTTCAGGCACGTCAGATGTTTAGAGTCCAGCACACAGTCCCATCAGGGAAGCATCTGATCACCTGACGACTTTATCTGAGCACGTTATGTACAAGGGTTAGAGATTAGTCGTCCGACACCTTTATACAGTTACAGATATCGAGTGTGTAGTATGTTGTGCATCCTTACCTTCAATCTCAACAACCACTTAACAGGTCAATCAAAGCAATGGTGACAGGAGAAAGAGAGGAGAGAAGTTGTCTACAGGTTAGTTTCAGTGCAACAGCATCATGCAAACATCATCAGCCATGAGAAGGTTGAAGCAGAAGTAAAGAGACTGACGGACACAGCTGAGACAGACGGTGAAGACATGAAAACATTAAATCTTCAGTTTAAAAACACAATCGCTCAATAACGAACGCTACACGTGCACATAGGCTGCATATTTAGTTGGACACAGTGACAGTGGACAGTCAGACATGCATGTTCAGGTCAGATCAGTCCTGAGATAAACTGAAATCTCTTTTTATGGCTCAGTGCAACAACATCTTTCACAGCCTCCACACAAACATCCATGCATGTGGTCACTGCTGGTACTGAACCCCGACTGCCTGAATCTCAACTCTAAACCTTTGGTTTTAAATCTGCTCTATTCACATAATTTTCATCACGATGCTGTTGTTTTTATCCTTTTCCCCCACCTTGACTCCATGTCCGATATCATCCAGCACGCTGTAGTCGATGGGCTTCCTGATGTAGCGCACCGGCCTCTCCGGATTGGCTGGAGCAACGATTTTGTGTGAGCGTGATGTGTTTTTGTTGGTGGTCAAGATGCCAATCTCCCGCCTCGCCACCTTCTCTTTGTGAATGTCAACAGTCTGACAAGAGAAGCAGAGAGTCAATCTAATGGCTCACATAACAGAAAAAACTGACAAGTCATTACAGAGGTTCCAAAGTATTGTTGGTGTTTATGGTAAAAATTACAGCATCAGCACAAATAGTAAAATAAGGAAAGAGAAACACAATCACGTGGAAGTTTTCTGTCAGAGAACTCATAAGACCTTCTGTTCAGATATTTGTGTGCATTAAAGTTATAATCCTTCACACTGGTGTGTTTTTAAATAAGACAGGCCCCAGAGTTTGTATTGGCCAACGGCAGCAAACCGACCCCAGCAGCAGAAGGATCAGTCACAGAGCAGGCAACAAACCGAGGACTGAGAGGAACCTTCACGTTGGTCCAATAAAGATGACACGATAACCCTGAAGCTAACATGTTGGTGCTGAGCAGGTATAACGTGTGGCACAGCTGTGATTCCATCTTGTCCTTTCTGAAAAGCTTGTTGAGCCACTGAACATTTAGCTGAGCAGGTTCTTTCATCTAAAGCTTCTCATACTCAGCGTGACAAACACATTTCACACTGCTCTGTGCTCCCAGTGGATATTTTTGGTGCAGTTCATTTTAATATGGATGAAAACCTGTTCTTCAAGTCTGGAGTGAGGACAAGTGTTAACGGGATTTTCACTGGAGCTTTATGACTAAATCTGCGTCGGTGTGTTAGAAACAGTGGGATCAAACTGCACAGCTACACAGAGGCCCAGTATTCACGTAATTCTGCTGGTCAGATGATCTGGGATAAAGAGGTCCCAGGTTCCGCCATCTGACCCTGCACATGTACGAAACTATTTCCCTGTCACCTACTGAAACATCTGTTTCAGACGATGAGGGTCTTTTTCACAAAGTTAACCACAACTGTACAGATGTGCTGTGTTAGAGCCATGTCTGGTTTCTACTTCACATTACCCTGCTGGATGATCCCTCCAGCACAAAGAGCAAAACGGACTCTAAAAGCTCATCTCAGAGTGATTCCTAATGTGAGGAAGCCCCAGTACATGAGGCGCTCGCTCACAGAACAGATGTGACGGGCTCGCTGAACAGAAAGTGATAATTATGACGTGCAATCACAGGCCTGGTCTGACATAACAGAGAGAAGCATCTCATTATTGCTGCACACAGAGTGTTCTGATTATACTGATTATTCAGAGGTCTGAGGAGAATGGACCCTCTGTGCCACTGAAAACTATGAATTCAGTCCTTTAAATACACGGCTCTTGTGTCAGAAGACTGAGGTGGACTGACTCATTGAAAACACTTCTGTTCCTACAGAAATAACGAATCTCCATGCTCTGCACTGAGCTTCTCTGAGTGCGCGATGTGCGAGTTTGTCTAGGAATATAAAATGTTGGCCGCAGCTGCAGTGTGAGCTGTGTGGGTGCACGGTGTTGTGTAAGCCTGATCGAATCTCACACTACAGTGCTGGTGCCAACACACCCACAGGTGGATTTATTTGTCTCAGCAGACAAACGTGAGAGTCCTGAAGTTTCTCTTTGTCCTCCTTAAACACCTTTAAATAAACAATGCACTTTCTGCAGTAACCTGGTATTTTAGATTCAGTGATAGAAGTTTTCTTGGTGTGATATCTACTCAACTAGTACGGTACATTTACTACTGCACACTTTGACTCTCATCCTGGTCTTCATCATATTCCAGACATATAGTGTTCACATGTGAGACTGAGGAAACTCATTATTCATGTCTCCTCCACATCCAGTCACGGCATCATTTTTTACTGACTGTTTCTCTGTAGGTTTTGCCTGGTGCACTCATCGCTCTGCTGGATTCAGCTTCTGACCATCAGAAACAAGATCTGAATAAATCGTTTACTGTGCTGTGAGACGCTCAGTTTGATTGTGCCACGTCTTATTGTTCATGATGTCCTGTGGACGATCTAGATCCAAAAGACATGATCATCGCTGAGGTCTGATGGCATCAACCCTCCCTCACATTATAAATTACCATTAACCCCCACAGGTATCAAACCCTTGTGTCTGCACTTGGGCCACTTTTCCCTATGTCACTGTTTGTAGTTTATTATTGTCGCATGTTGTGATCGTTGCTGAGTACAATTTTGGCGGCTGCATATGTGATTATATACTATCTGTTCTCACTGTGCTTGGAGATGCCTGGCTTAAGTCATGGGTGACATGTTACTGTAGCAGCTGTGGTCTCTCAGATGGCATGAGAACCTTAAAAATCAAGCAAACAGAGGCTCTTCTGGTCTCAGCAATGACCTGTGAGATGTGGTTGACGGAGCTCTCCATGCGGCGGAGCTGCGAGGCCTGGATGTCCAGCATCTGCAGCACATTGTTGGCCAGCGTGTTGATGAGGTAGGCGACGCTGGCCAGAGACTGGGTGGTGTAGCTCTTCGTCTCCTCCAGCGCTTGCTGCTTGTCTGCAGCCTGCAAGGAGAGGGCACAGCAGCCAAACACTGAAGCACTTTATTCACAGACAGGAGACAGACATCAACAGGTCCTCTGGAAATATGTAGAAAACCAAAAAAATGACACATATTTGACTTCATTTCTGGATTAATCTGTAAATATTTTGTCTTTAAAATGCTAGAAAGCTGTCTGATCCTCACACCTGAGGCCTGTTAGCTGACTAAGGAGTAAATGTGTCAGTCCAGTAGTCGCTCTGGTTCCTGCTAATGTGACCCAAAGCACTAACGTTACCCAAAGCTCCAGTTCCTCCCAAATTCACATCAGATCCATCCAATCCAAAGGTCCAATCAGGACCATGCTAGGTGGCTAATGCTACCAGAGCCAACTGGTTAGCTTTAGATGCTAACACATCCAGAAGGAAGAAGGCCCCATGTGGATCCAATGTGAGTCCTTTGGCTGCTTTGAACTCTCTCCATGTGAAAAAGCCAAAGCCATGTTAACCCTGGTTGTTGGTCTCTCTTTGTCCCACTCTCTCTGTGCTAAAGAACGCCGCCTCTTGGCTCTGGCAGCCACTGGTTCCCACTTTGAGCTGCAGAGACTCCTCCATGGCTGCTGTTGGAAACCACTACTGGCTTCTTCTGACCTTGGCCAGGTGGCAGGGGGGGGGGTCATTGATGGAGCAGACTTTGCCAACACAGGGTAGAGAAGCTGGAATAACAACAGACGGGCTGTAGGTACCAGAGAGTCATGGGGGAGTAGTATAGCTGAGAGACACCAGGGCCTGGATCTGGGTACCTGCAGTTATCGGGGGAAAGAATGCATTATGGGAATGTGCGTCCTCACTGTTATAGAACATCACAGCTGTGTGTGTGTTTGCTGAAGCAGGATGTAGGTCAGTGCAAACTCATCCAAGCCCGAGGTTGACAAGAAACACACTGACATCCATGTCACGCTCACACTCACGCTCACAATCACACTCACGCTCACAATCACGCTCACACTCACGCTCACACTCACGCTCACACTCACGCTCACACTCACGCTCACACTCACGCTCACACTCAGTCGGTGTCATAAGTGTCAGTGACCCAGAGCCCTACATTCACACTGAGCACAATAATATTCAGCTCCTTCAATTATCCTGCACAAAGAAAATGGCAGCGTCAGCAGCTGAAACACAAACAGCAGCAGAGACGTCAGAGCGGAGCACGTCTACGTAACGTCACAGTGACCCAACGGCAGTCTGAGCCTCTTTGAGCCACTGTCTCTTTAAAATGCAAAGCATTTACACACACACACACACACACACACACACACACACACCCACACACACACACACACACACACACACACACACCTCTGGTAACTGGAACCAGGCACATATTTGGGTTTGTCTTAATAAAATCAGAAATTATTACCTATTAAGTCACTTTAAGTTTCTATATGATTTAAGTTCTAAGTGTCCATCTGTCCAGTCTTCAGGACCCTCTGTACCATCTGCCTTCATTTTGTTTTTATATATTTTTAATCAGAAAATGATTAATCAGAACTGCAGATCTTTTCAGCCCAGCTGAACATCCTCCTCTGTGTCTGATATTTCTCTCTCTCATTGTACTTTGACTCTTCCCTGCAGATTCTTTCCATTTTATCTCTGCACGTCTCTTCTTCTATCCTCCCCTCCTCCTGTTCCTTCCAGTTCCTCTCCAGCATCTCTCCTTCCTTTCCACTTCTTTATCACATCTCTTCTCTCCGTTCCCGCCATCTGACATCCTGTTAGCAGTGACCTAGTTGGAGGGCTGCCTGTTCTGGCCTGAGGACGGGCCAGAGCATCACTCCCTCTGCTGCTGCTGCTTTTCTTCAGCTCCCACTACATGTTAACTAACATTTTCATGTGCATGAACCGGATCAGCTCTACGTGGACTCAGACAGGCTCCGATTCCTCCAACCTCTTTTTTTTAAACAATACAAACACGTCAACATGCTAAGACCTCACAGGCTAATCCTGCTGTCAAATGTTAATTCCCATGTTTTAACAGATAATCTGAAGAAAAATAAGACACAGGCTCTTCTCCCAACATCAACAGGTTTACTGAATTACAACAAATGTGACTCTGAAATTATCTCAAAATTATCTTGAAAAACCAGATCAAAAATTAGCTGAGAGAAACTGAAGCCAGCAACCAAACAGGTAAAACCAATGAACCTGTGAATTACACACATACTTATAGGGGACCTGTGTGGTCAGCTTTGAACCAGGTCCAACAAATCCCAGTTCTGGATCATTTATCTAAAACACTCAGGTCTGTTTGCACCTTCTCAAACAGAGGCCGACAGCTGCTTTGACCGTACAAGGACACGTCACCCTGTCGGGTCTGAGTGCTGCTGCTGGTCTCAGCTGCAACACATGAGAGCTGAAACCAACAGTCCACTATTCACAGAGTCAAACTGTTCTTCAAGCGGTTCTGGTAATGTTCTCATAATCAGTCTCAACCTCCTCCTGTCCAGTTACACAGAGGATCTGCTGTTTGGTTCTTCTGGGACTGATAATCAATAATCATTTGCAGTAGATTTGACAAATCCAGACATTAGACATTAGAGAACATCAGCCTGGACTCATTTTTTCATTCTTTACTTAAATGAGTTTTCAATGTGACCACAAAGAGACCACAGAGTCAGTTTTTCCATTGTGAATCAATGAGCTTACAAGCTGAAACAGAGAATTAATGTTAGTGCCCAATAAATGTCGGAGAGAAACATTTAACACACTTCACCATTAGGGCTTTGTTACACTAACTGATTTCATTGTGTGTGAGATTTCAGGACCCACAGGTTCCCCATAAATAACTGCTGCCTGGATATCACAGTCACAGTTTTAAAGCAGACTTTTGCCTGAACTGCAAATCTGAAGTAACGTCAACATGCACACAGGATCAGCTTCTAATCACAGGCCTAACTTTCCATGGCTCAGCCTGCGTCGCCCCCGCAGGAGCTGTTCCTGGCACCAGCACTGAAGGTGGAGGCTGATACTGAACTGGGAAACCAATCGCCATGGTTTCCAACCAACACACACACACACACACACATGTTCAGCCTCCTGCAGAGTCACCATGTGTTTCCAATGAGCAGCAGGAGGTGGACTTACATTACCACTACCTCTGCTGAGAGCTAACTGGTACCAGCTGTGGTCGACCCAAGGGGAACCAAACAGGACGGGGCGAGGCAGGGGTCTGCACATGCTCAGTACAGCCCAACTGAGCGGCTTCGATACTGAGATAAACAATTGCTTAAATCCTGAACTGAGATTTGACAATCAACGTGACTTTGTCATTTGTTCACCAGGTTTTATCATTTCAGAGGTTTAACATCCATCCATCATCTTTACTTACTTATTCCTAACTTCGGTCACGGGGATCTGCTGGAGCCCATCCCAGCTCTCAGGGGTCTAATATTTCAGCTTTTTCCACAGTAAATATTCTCAGAACAGATGAATCATTTGTCGTTCTTCTGCATTGCTGCTTCATCATCTGACTCTTCTTTCAATTTATTATTCAATTATTTTGTCTATGAAACAACAAAACAACTAAATTTTTTCATAATGCTAATGTTTTACACATGTCCGTGACCATGTGAGCAGAACAGCAGGAAGTAAACACACCGACCACACGGGTCCAAGCAGGGCTCCACATGGGACAAGACTGAGTCCAAATTCAGCTCATAAAACAGGATCATCCAGATTATGTAACAGCTCCCGTCATCTGCCGGGCCTGTAGGCCAGTGGGTACCGAGTTAGCACTGAATCGGCCTGGACCGGCCCAGTTGAACCCAGTTCTGCCTCGACTGGAGATGCAGCACGAACGGTTCAATGAACTAGATAGCACTTGAGAAAACGTGCTGGAGAAAGTTACTGGTCAGAGAACAGTGTGAAAGGAAACAAAACACAGAACCAGGACTTTCTCAGTAATATATATTAAATAAAGGGTCTTTCATAGACTGTGTTGCTGATTGACAAAGAAATGTGCAGCTGCAGAAATGTGATGGATATGATGATGAACAGGTGTGTACACACACACACACACACACAGCTGTCAAACCAAAGAGCTGCTGCTCAGTCGACAGCTCCTCCTGACATAGAGCACCTGAACGCACCGTCAGGTTCCCATCAGCCCACTAACAGAAAATGATTTAGAACAATTTTGATAATTTAGTTATTTATCAACATTTGCTGTTTCCAGTTTTTCAGACATGATGGTTTGCTGCTAAAGGTCAATGTCTGGAGATAACAGACTTATTGATTAATCAAATAATAACGACAACACTCAGTTGGACAGTCCCATTTGGCAAACAGAAACAGGTTTTGGGTCCAGCTGAATAAACAGGTCCAGTCACATGATTTATTTCAATTAATAAAAAATCCTTAAAACAGCAGCTGAGTATATAACAAACTTTTATTATAGTAATATATTCTGTAAGATACAGTTCACAGTCATGTTAAAGATCATGTGCATCTTATAACTGTGGGATGTTTGTACTTGTTGGACACATCTCTCCAGTGATGGAGCAAACTAACCTGAGGTGTGAGTGGAAATCTGCCTGAATTCGTCACCGCACAGAGTCACGCCAGACTCCCATAAACAAATGACCGTTTTAATGATTCCCTGCTTTAAAACTAAGGTTACTTAGCTTGTAGAAAATACCTTAAGACATTGTACAAACAAACACGAAGCTCTCTTTAATTCGGCATGCATGTAATAAACATATCAAAAATGTAATTCAGTAAAATGTCAACTTCAAACTAGCCAACCCTAAACACACGTAACGGATCACATTCCCACAGAACCGACAGCGGTGCAGTGCGAACCAGTTATAAAAACAGTTATAAAAGTTGGATTTTCACAACATTAAAACAGTTTCGTAAAATATTTGGAAAATATTTGACTTCACGGTTTGATTTACTCCAACAAAGCATCGGGCTAGTTTTAAAACGAATTCGGGGCCACTTTTGCTGTTCCCACAAAAGCTGACGGTAACATAACGGAGCCTGGTACAGTCATTCCATCACTCCCACTCCCTGCAAACATTAGCCCGACACGGCGACTCCTCCACCCCCGGGACTCTACACACTAACATGTACCTGGACATAGTTGGTTTCGCAGTACTCGGCTACTCTGTCCAGGTTGGTGAAGCTGTCCAGTAAAGCTCTGCGTCCCGCAGGAATCTCCTCCTCCAGCAGCATTTGTAACTCCGCCATCTTCACACGCGTTTACTACTCCGCACCGCTGCCTTCAGGGGCTGTGGGAAATATCGCCACCGTGCCATGAAAACGGGCAACGTGAGAAAACGGCCAGCGAGTAGTGGCGGAGAAAGTACTCACATCTTAGAAGGGAGAAATACCACAGTGTAAAAATACTCAAATAAAAGTCCTGTATTCGAAGTGTTACTGCAGTAAAAGTCCCAAAGTACCATCATCCAAATGTACTTGAAGTTTCCAAAGTAAAAGTACTCATTGTGCAGAATGACCCATTTCACATGAAGGTATCTGATATTATTGGATTCTAATTATTGATGATTATTGTATTGATCACTTTAATGTAGGAGCTGATGTTAACTACCTTATATACTTCTAATTTGAAGTACTTTATATACCGCCGGGTAGCTGACGTTAACTACCTTATATACTTCTAATTTGAAGTACTTTATATACCGCCGGGTAGCTGACGTTCACTACCTTATATACTTCTAATTTGAAGTACTTTATATACCGCCGGGTAGCTGACGTTAACTACCTTATATACTTCTAATTTGAAGTACTTTATATACCGTTGGGTAGCTGACATTAACTACCTTATATACTTCTAATTTGAAGTACTTTATATACCGCTGGGTAGCTGACGTTAACTACCTTATATACTTCTAATTTGAAGTACTTTATATACCGTTGGGTAGCTGACGTTAACTACCTTATGTACTTCTAATTTGAAGTACTTTATATACCGCTGGGTAGCTGACGTTAACTACCTTATATACTTCTAATTTGAAGTACTTTATATACCGCTGGGTAGCTGACGTTAACTACCTTATATACTTCTAATTTGAAGTACTTTATATACCGCTGGGTAGCTGACGTTAACTACCTTATATACTTCTAATTTGAAGTACTTTATATACCGCTGGGTAGCTGACGTTAACTAACTTATATACTTCTAATTTGAAGTACTTTATATACCGCTGGGTAGCTGACGTTAACTACCTTATATACTTCTAATTTGAAGTACTTTATATACCGTTGGGTAGCTGACGTTAACTACCTTATGTACTTCTAATTTGAAGTACTTTATATACCGCTGGGTAGCTGACGTTAACTACCTTATATACTTCTAATTTGAAGTACTTTATATACCGTTGGGTAGCTGACGTTAACTACCTTATGTACTTCTAATTTGAAGTACTTTATATACCGCCGGGTAGCTGACGTTAACTACCTTATGTACTTCTAATTTGAAGTACTTTATATACCGCCGGGTAGCTGACGTTAACTACCTTATATACTTCTAATTTGAAGTACTTTATATACCGCCGGGTAGCTGACGTTAACTACCTTATATACTTCTAATTTGAAGTACTTTATATACCGCTGGGTAGCTGACGTTAACTACCTTATATACTTCTAATTTGAAGTACTTTATATACCGCTGGGTAGCTGACGTTAACTACCTTATATACTTCTAATTTGAAGTACTTTATATACCGCTGGGTAGCTGACGTTAACTAACTTATATACTTCTAATTTGAAGTACTTTATATACCGCTGGGTAGCTGACGTTAACTACCTTATATACTTCTAATTTGAAGTACTTTATATACCGTTGGGTAGCTGACGTTAACTACCTTATGTACTTCTAATTTGAAGTACTTTATATACCGCTGGGTAGCTGACGTTAACTACCTTATATACTTCTAATTTGAAGTACTTTATATACCGTTGGGTAGCTGACGTTAACTACCTTATGTACTTCTAATTTGAAGTACTTTATATACCGCCGGGTAGCTGACGTTAACTACCTTATGTACTTCTAATTTGAAGTACTTTATATACCGCCGGGTAGCTGACGTTAACTACCTTATATACTTCTAATTTGAAGTACTTTATATACCGCCGGGTAGCTGACGTTAACTACCTTATATACTTCTAATTTGAAGTACTTTATATACCGCCGGGTAGCTGACGTTAACTACCTTATATACTTCTAATTTGAAGTACTTTATATACCGTTGGGTAGCTGACGTTAACTACCTTATATACTTCTAATTTGAAGTACTTTATACACCGCCGGGTAGCTGACGTTAACTACCTTATATACTTCTAATTTGAAGTACTTTATATACCGCCGGGTAGCTGACGTTCACTACCTTATATACTTCTAATTTGAAGTACTTTATATACCGCCGGGTAGCTGACGTTAACTACCTTATATACTTCTAATTTGAAGTACTTTATATACCGCCGGGTAGCTGACGTTAACTACCTTATATACTTCTAATTTGAAGTACTTTATATACCGCTGGGTAGCTGACGTTAACTACTACCTTATATACAGGTTTGGCTGTGACAAATACAAATGCAAGTACAAATACCTCAGAATCATAGCTTACTACAGAACAGCTCAGCACTGTATCTTTTATTTTATTTCTTGTGCTATTGTTTCATAATGTTTGCATATTCGTGCTGCAGTTTCCTTGTGACCCACTGAGTTGACTGACCTGACTTTCCTCCACTGATGCATGACAGAAGGGACAAAACTGGATTTTTCAGATGATGCTGTCTGCCTTAAGGCGCCACTGTTTCCTCTGTCAAGCGGTTCTCTCTCCACTCTGGCTCTAATTGGCAGGACATGCTGTAAATAACCATGTGATGTGAAAAGTGGACTACAAGTGAAAGTCACTACCAGAAATACTTCTCTCCTCCTCACCTGCTGGTTTCTTAGAGCAGCAGCTCCACCCTGTGGTCACAACTGTAACAACAAGTGTGACAGCTGCTGCTCTACATGCATTTCAGTTCTTTATTTATGAAATCACACCGTCTATGGGTCAGACAGTCTATGGATCAGACAGTCTATGGATCAGACAGTCTATGGGTCAGACTGGCAGACTTCATGCTGGGACTTCTAGGGTCTCGTCTCCACTCGGGTATCCCTCCACTTCCATCGTCATTAAAAACTCTGCAATGAAAAACAGCTCAGTCACATGACCAACACATGGACCGTAATGCTGTTTTATATTACTTTTGCATATGCTATACACTCAGTGATCACTTTATTAGGAACCCCCTGTGTCAGACTGGGTCAGTCTGATCCAACAGCAGTAAATTCTCCTCTATGAAGGTGATAATGTTCAGTTTGTGTTCAGACTGTTTCACCACTGTTCATTCACCAAGAAGCTGCTGTTCAACATTACATGACCCTGAACTTTTCTTTACTTTGGTGCCATCTGGTGGCAGCATCCAGAATGACACACACCAAGCCCTGGATCAGGACTGAGAGGACCCTCAGTCTCTTTTGAGCTGAGTTTGAGAGTCCAGTTTTCTTAGGTTGAGACATAAACATGGGACATGTGCAACATTCCTGACACTGACTTAAGTTCTGTCAAATAAATATTTTCTGTTATTAGTTATTTGTTCACAGAAACCTAAAAAGATCTTAAGAGTATTTTGTCAGCACCATGAGACACACACTGTAGAATCCTGCCTCTGTTTTAGCCTGGTCTCTTATTTAATTTAATTTTCCTGATTGAAATATTCTGATTTTGTTTCTGCTCCATCGCCACCTGCCTTCTGTGTAGTCGATGTCCGGCCGCGCTGACACGATGGCCCAGGCCAGGCCCACCAACAGCGCCACCACCAGGTTCACTGCGATCCACGGCTGCAGGATCTGCCGCTCTGACCCCGGAGGCCTGGAGGAGGAGACCGTGAGTAGAATACAACAGACCAGAACACAGAAGAATAGAGGTTCTCACCATAGAGTCTGGTTGTCTGTGGGATAGAGGTTGATCCGATCACTGGTCATTTGCTGACTAAGGGACAGGATCAGGGCAATGAAATACACTGAAACAGGAGAGGAGAGATATTGTAATACGTCATCACCATCACCTTCACCATCGCGCTTTCATCATCTCACTTACTGAAAGAAGCCAGAGCTGCAGGGTCCAGCGTCAGGAAGCCTCTGAGAGCCCTGGAGGCCTTGGCCAGGTTCACCCTGCAGGAGCCAACACAGAGCTGTCGGTTTAATGAGGTGTGCAGCAGGGAACAACAGTATCTTTCATATACTTAAGGTTTAGGATGTGCATTTAGGATTTGACTGGTTTGATTTATAATTATATTATTATTTATAATATTTATAATTTTGTCCAGTGTTTCTGCACAGACCTGTCGAAGGCAGACACGGTGCTGATGGCCAGCAGCAGGTAAAGCAGGGACTGAGCTGGGTAGGCCAGGCGGTGGTACTGCTGCAGCAGGTTGGGCAGCGTGTTCAGCTCGTCACCCGCCAACACGTACACAACAATGATGTTCCACACGGCGTAACCAGCCAGAAAACCATGGGAGAACAGCCCCATCACCCTGCACAGGGAGGACACAGACAGATGCAAGCCAGATGTTAACACGCTAGACATTTCTCAGCATATTAACTCATTAGTGTCTTTGAATTAAAATGGTCAGCACATGAGGCCACATGCTTCTGCTTGAGTTTGCCCTAATTTCCCTTCATCTGTTGTTCCACTGTGGAAGTTTGTAGCAGCTTAAATATAACTGGAAACACACAGAGGATTTATTGTATTTGTCGTCGTTTTAATAACCAAACAATAAAATCAACACAACGTGGAGAAACTCTCCATCCATAACAATCCTTACTTCTCACTTCACCATCTGAATCTTACCCAGTTTCATTCTCTCTTATTTTGTGTGTGTGTGTGTGCAGACCTGAAGCCACTGTGCACCCTGATAGCAATGTCTCTGGTGGTCCACATGTGTCTGGGGTCCAAGTAGTCGTCCATCAGGTCTGAGTGCCGAAACTGCTCCAACCGCTCTGCCTGGAAACGCCCTCCATACACACACACACACACACACACACACACACACGCGCACACACACACGCGCGCGCGCACACACACACACACACACACACACGTATATGTCAGGGAAGGAGCTGTTTCTACCTTTACATGTGAGGTCAGCTGTCAGTTCTACAAATATTTGCTAAAGTTCCTGAAGAAAAACACATCTGCTCATCTTCTCCTTTCCTTTCTTGCAACATGTGTGATTTTATTTCCAATGTTTTTATGACTGATGATCAAAAACTAATGAAAAAATGTCACAATGCTGACATTCAGCAGCTTGAGCACAGCTTCTAGTAGCTGTGCATGTGGTTCATGCTGCTGTGTCACACATTTTGCCCAGTACCTTCTGATTCACACTCACTGTTTCTCTCCACGAAGACTCTTCCGGCCGGCTGGCTGTGAGCGTGGGGGGCGGAGAACAGGGAATGCTGTGGAATGGGTGACTGGGTGTCTGTGATGATATCGTCGTCTTCGGCTCCCAGGTCACTGCCGTGGTGCTCCGTCACCTTCGCCTTCCTGTCAGGTGATAACACAACCTTTATGGCAGTAAAGACTGAGATACCTGTGGAAGGTCACAGTGAAATTCTGCAGTGGCATCGATGGTTCAGAGAAGACAACAAAAGTCCGGACTGACTTCAGCTCAGGTTAAAATGTGAGTTTATCCAGCGCCTTCAACCTTTTCTCACCTCTTCCTTTTTGTTCTTCTGGTTACAGCAACAGTGGTTTCCTCTCCATCCTGGACTGGCTCTGACGTGTTACCATTTGGTATGTCAGCTGGTTCTGCTTCTTGGTCTGACAGAACAAAACATGTTGTCATTATACATCACAGCCCCCCTGATAAAACCGCTTCCCGTTAAAAGTCAATGCTGCAGCTGACATCATCTTTCTGATCAAATGTATTTCTTACTAAGACGTGAAAATTAGATTGATATGAAGTGCATAAAAACGTGGACTGAAAGAACTGAAAGAGCTCTGCAGATCCTAGGTTGACATTCTCTCTGTTGTTTCATTTGGACTCAAACATCTCAGCATCTGTTGACTGGGTTGTCATGAAATATGGTTCAGCTATTTATGATCCGCAGAGAACAAACCCCAGTGACGCTGATGATCCTGAGACCCCATCTAGTGCCACCAGCAGGTTTAACATTCGATTCTGTCCCAAAAAAACTCTGGTTTGTGTTTTGTGCTAATTAGCAAATGTTTAAACACTCATGGTAAATACAACAGCCACTGTGATTACAGACAGTCTCAGCAGAACCTTAGCTCTGGCATAAACTATGGGTCTATGCCTGGTTCTGTCTTTTTTTGGTAAGAACTGGTTTCAATGATGGTGCAGTAAAGATTTTCCTACCAATAGCAGGCACCTTCTTCTTTTTCTTCTTTTTTTGTGGTGCTGGTTCCTGTGGTTCTGGGGTCAGAGGTTCCCTGCTGTCCGAACGTCTCTTATTGGTCCCTTCCTCCATCTCCACCTCCAGACCCACTGTATATAAATGATAGAACCCAGTAGAATCCAACAGAACAGACAGAATAGACATAAGTGCAGACGTCGCCTCTCACCGTCTCCTTGCTCCTCTCCATCACTGACCTCCTTCTTCGGCTTCTTCTTCTTGCTCTTGACGGTCGGCATGTTCTCTGAGAGGATCAACAAGTTGATCGTCATGTGAACAAAATCAATCAGGAGGATCTTTCAGAGGTGATAATTTAGGTCGGACAATTAACGTTTAACAAGGTGGCTGGGTGGCGATGCCTGTTAGAGATAATTAGATTAACCTGATCTTTGAGGACAGGTGGCACTGCAGAGTGCGGTCTGAACACACAGTGTTACTGTGCCTTCCATTCATTTAGCATTTCTCACATTTCTAAAGTGTAATTATTTTGAGTCAATGTGAGGTTCACTCTCTGACTCCAGGATATGAGATTTGCACAGCAGGGGAAAGGTGCTCTACTCTGTAACACCACCACCCAACCAGAACTGGACTGGTATTTCTGCTGTTCCAGAAACTCAGTGATGCATCTTCACCCTCATTGAATGTGGCATGTCAGTTTAAGGAGTTGTATTCTCACAGATGTTCTGTTATTCATATCGTGTAAATTATTTTTTTTTAACCAGGACCTAAAATATTTGATCACTTACCTGTGCACTGAACCTGGATGTAGTTTTCAACACACATCTATCAAGACAAATCTTTTCACCCACATCAACCTCATTGTGTTAGCACATTATTATGAGTAACTTGTGTTGACTGTAAATATGAAAACACTAAATATTATTCACCACAGTCAATGTACAAAACTCATCAAACTACACAAATGTATGAATGATTGGCTATTTGCTTCAAAATATATGTTAAATCATAAAGTCTTGCCCTTGCTGATTTGACTGGATGCTGTTTAATTAAAATTTTGGATTTTCTAATTCACCACCTGGTTTCTGTCATAAAGAGGAAGTATTTCTACCCTAAACTCACTTTAAACAGACATTTGTTGAGTCCTTTAGTGAATCAGTATCGAGGCTCACCTGTGCAGCTCAGTGAGGAGTCTACCCCGCAGACAACCACAGCCCTGTGTCTCTCAGCTTATCCCAGGGTTTAAAGTGGTGAGTGCATCATGTGACAGCCTCTGGGGGGGTTTGGGATTGGTTGATCAGCTGTGATGTCACCAGCTTGTAGTTCTCCCTTGCTCTGTTGTTCTTTCCTCCAAGCGATCCAGTCACTCTTTCCTCTGCAGCTCAGAAAAACATCCAGGTCAGTCTGAGGTCAAGCTCCTCTGTCTCCCTATTCAGAATCGCAGGTGGGGGAAAAATTATTCAAATGATTTTTTTTTCCTCATAAATAATGGGACACATTTTGTATATATGGCTGTGTTCTGTGTATCTAGTCCTGTATTGAGTTGAGTTTTGTTCCTTTATGTGTAATTGTTTGTGTATTGGAATGTATTTGGTGTATTTGCATGTGGTATTTGGACAAGGTTTGTGGATCTGATGTGTAATTTGTATGTATTTGGTTGTAATGTGTGTATTTTAGTGTGTTTTGTGTATTTGGACATCTTTTGATAAATAGTTTATTTAAAAGTTTGAATTATTGTGCAGTGGTTTTGTGGAAACCTTGTTTTTTTTCTACTGTGATTTTTTGTCAGTGAATGAGTGATTGTGGTGGAAAATAAAGCTGCAGAAACTAAGCAGGTGTGCTGGGCCTGTGGAGGTTAATGGGTCAAAGTTTAAACCTTCACACCACAGAAACCAGGTCAGTGCAGTGAATCCTGTTAACCCAATTTTATTTCCCTTTCAACCATTGAAATTTATTTTCTCACTTTTTAAAGAATGTGTGAACGAGTAAAAACAGTATGACATTGCCAGACTGCTTTTTGTCGTCTGTTGTTTCTAACTGAGCGACACTCTGCTGTTTGTATAGATGACAGTAAGGCTGCAGGGAGAAGACACTAATCCTCAGGTTTAATCAGATGAGCCCTGCACTGGATTAACCTGAGAAACATGGCATCCCTATGTTTCTCCCCCATGTTAATCCAGTGCAGGGCTCATCTGACTGGTTCAGTGTGGAAGAGGAGATGACACAGGCACGTACATGTGTTTTTGACTTTTACTAGCGCACATATGTACATGGTCACTTTAATTCTAGAAAAAACAAACATGCTGTTGTTGCCTGTGCCAGACTCTGTTTCAGTCAGGACTGGTTGTGGTAAATATAATGTAACTGTAATGTAATAACTGTAACACTCC
The DNA here is from genome assembly GCF_900324485.2 of Mastacembelus armatus. Lineage (NCBI taxonomy): Eukaryota > Metazoa > Chordata > Actinopteri > Synbranchiformes > Mastacembelidae > Mastacembelus > Mastacembelus armatus. The sequence goes on from NC_046653.1 coordinate 25,111,067, forward strand.
ATCACACAACACTTACATATCATCTCATAAGTTGATATTTTGAGCTGTCAGCAAACCTTTATTTAATTCACCTTCAGCATTTATAGACAAGGCTGTTGATACATGTGGACTAGTGTCTGTGTCCACCTGCTGAATCTCAGCCCAGTGTTCCCTCAGTTTGAGCTCTGGGTTTGGTCTCCACCACAATGTGTTCTAGTTTATTACTCAGCTGCTTCAACTACCTTTTTATTTTTTATAGCATGGTTTCTAAACCAAGCAATTATACTGAAGAATAAGACTTTTTGAAAGACATGGAAAAAAAAAAAAAAAAGATTTTTCTACATGAAAACTGCTCAGTCTGCAAAGAAAATAAAGTTTCTGCAAACCCTTTATGCAGAGTGCAGAAGTATTAAGTTCAGAATTCATTTTTTTGTCTGTTGTTGTTTCTTTAAATTAACATTTAACTTTGTGAAGTCATTGTCACACCACTTTACAAAATCTTGCACAACTGTCCCATGATCATCCTCTCCGTCCTGATTAGAATGGTGTCATCTGGAAACTTCAGGAGATGTCCATCCCTGGTCTTTTCTGTCTTCTGTTTTGTTCCTTGTCCTCAGCTTTTGATCCATTTTGTAATGGAAAATGAGTTTTAGTGTCAGACTATACTAGGTCAGGAAGAACATAAATATCAGATATAATTATGAAAAACACATGAGCCTTGGTGAACTCTATGAATCAACCTGTAAATGAAAACCTGTGAAACCTGAAAAACCAAGAATACAGTAAGAAACAATAAAAATCATAATCAGTAAGAGTAATCAATCATTGAAACTCATTTTTCCATTACAATTTCCAGGATTTCTTCTATCCAAAATCATGTTCCTCTTCCTCTGTCATCTTTCTGTCAGCATGTCCCATTCATATCTTTTTTTTCATCCTTACATTTCCCACTCTCTTATGTCACTCTTTTCTCATTATCGTCTGTACATGTTGTGTCCCCCCCCCACATCCTCTCTCCTGCTCTACTCATCAGTTCGAATCCAGCTGACAGGCAGCCACTGTGGTTTGTCCTGAGCCTGCTGGATTATGGAGCACAGCTGCATGCAGGCATCCTGCAGGTCGTCATTCACCAGCACGCTGTCGAAAAACTGTTTGTACTTCGCTTCCATCAGCCGGGACACCTCCTCCAGCTCCGTAAAGTCTTCCTCCTGCAGAGGAAAATCTAAATGAGTCCAGCTTCTGTACAGCCTGTAACCACGGTAACCGTGGACAATAAAGAAATAGACAAAATTTTGCCTGGATGGACTTGTGAAGGGCTTCAGCGGTCTGAAGGATAAGCACTGCACTGTTCCGAATAATACGCTTGTGTAAGAACTGCAGGTGGACAGTGTCCAGTGTGCTCTCTGAACATGTGTCAAGACAAAGTGGGCTGGATGAAGGTTCACATCTGTCTGAGAACAGTGCTCTTACTGTGAAAGCTCTGCTGATGCTGTAGCGAGTGACAATCTGGGCGTCTCTGCGAGTCTGTTTCAGACTTTCTGGGCTCGGGGCTTTGATGAAAATCACATAGGGCTTCAGTTTTCTTGTCCGCAGGGTCTGGATGATCTGACAATAAAACAACAGGGCAGGGATTACTAACATGTGATAACCACTCACCATCTAACCTCATGAGAGTTTTCATTCTTGATTTTATTGCTATTTTATGGTTGATGGCAGGATGAAGTAGCTGAACTGCTGCATCTGTGCTGTTTTTTAACTTTTCTATAAGATTTGCTTTGTGCTGTTTTAACTATCAGCTCAGGCGCCTGAGGGATTTCTCTGTCGTCCCAGAATAAGCTGCATATTAACGTTCAAAGAAAACAGTGCGATGGACATGGCCTTTGACATGCAAAAACCTTAGAGAGATAAAACTGCAGAAGGATCAGCAGACTGAGGACGTTAGGATGGACTGGGTGCTTATTGAAACTCACATGTGGTTCAACATCAATGATGCACATCTGCCCTCGTTTCAGCACCTCATCAATGGCGTCAGTGCTGGTCCCGTACAGGTGGCCCTTATACTCCCCGTACTCCACAAACCTGAACACACACACACACGCACACACACACAGTTTGTTTTATTCCTCATTCCTCAGGATGCAGCAGGTCTGCACTGCCTGTGCAGGTCGACCCCAACACTAATACAACTAATGCAGTTAAATGCAACAAACACTAGATTCAGTCATATTTAGATTTATTAACAAATACTGTGCATAGTAACAACTTTCAAATCTGCAAAGCTACTTAGAAGAAAACTATACTGGGTTATTAACCAGTTTTGAATGTTTATGGGACTATGAATGTTAAATAACAGGCACTTAAAGCAAATCATAAAACAGACTTCAAATCCTGTGGAGAATGAAAAGTCACAGAAGAAGAAAGGTGAAGCGTACCTGTGGTTACACACCATGTACTCAAACAACTCTTTGGTGACAAAGTGGTACTCTCTTCCTGTCTGTTCGCCTGCTCTGATTGGACGACTGGTGTCTGGAGGAACAGGACGACAGCGAATCAAAACACAACGATCTCAGTAGGTCTGTATGTTTTCTACAAATACATGTTGACATACGGTGAAGACCAGATAACGTAGTTGGTGTCATGTGGAAATACTTAATGCATTGAATCTATGGGGGAACATACGAGGTACAGGCCCCTGGAAGGTGGAGGGGTTCAGTTTGATGAGTCTCTTCCTCAGTTCTGTAACTCCAACACCTGACGCCCCTGAAAAACGAGAAAACAGATAAAGGATTGCCTCAGGTTTGAAGGACAAGAAGACAGCTGTAGATAATTACTGCACAGTTTGATTTCAGAACTACAAAGATGAAAATTCAAGAAATAAAAACCCTGCCCTGAACTATCTGTGACTGTCCCTGTCTCTCCCTGACTGTCCCTGTCTCTCCCTGACTGTCACTGTCTCTCCCTGACTGTCCCTGACTGTCCCTGTCTCTCCCTGACTGTCACTGTCTCTCCCTGACTGTCCCTGACTGTCACTGTCTGTCTGTGACTGTCCCTGTCTCTCCCTGACTGTCACTGACTGTCACTGTCTCTCCCTGATTGTCTCTGACTCTCCATGTCTGTCTGTGACTGTCCCTGACTCTCCCTGACTGTCCCTGACTGTCCCTGACTGTCACTGTCTCTCCCTGACTGTCCGTGACTGTCCCTGAATCTCCCTGACTGTTCCTGACTGTCCCTGTCTCTCCCTGTCTCTCCCTGACTGTCCCTGACTGTCCCTGACTCTCCCTGACTGTTTCTGACTGTCCCTGTTGCTCCCTGACTGTTCCTGACTGTCCCTGTCTCTCCCTGACTGTCACTGTCTCTCCCTGACTGTCCCTGACTGTCACTGTCTCTCCCTGATTGTCTCTGACTCTCCCTGACTGTCCATGACTGTCCCTGAATCTCCCTGACTGTTCCTGACTGTCCCTGACTCTCCCTGAATGTTCCTGACTGTCCCTGTCTCTCCATGACTGTCCCTGACTGTCCCTGTCTCTCCCTGACTGTCCCTGTCTCTCCCTGACTGTCCGTGACTATCCCTGACTGTTCCTGACTGTCCCTGACTGTCCCGGTCTCTCCCTGATTGTCCCCTACTGTCCCTGTCTTTACCTGACTGTCCCTGTCTTTACCTGACTGTCCCTGACTGTCTGACTGAGTGAGATGTGATATCCCTGGCTCACCGATGAGGATGATGAGGCGGTGGTTCTCCTGCGGGCGGCGCTGGTAAAGAGCCACTTCTTCGTAGGGCGTGGCCAGAGTGCTGCTGCCGGGTGAGCAAGAGGTGCAGGACTGTCGTCTCCTCCTGGCGGATGTTCTCCTCCAGAGACGGAAACTCCGCCGGAAACCAGCTGATGAACAGTCCAGATGTTCATTCATTCATGATCACAGAGAGAAACCTGTTATTGTTATAGGCTCAAATCAGATACAGTCGTTAAAATCAGCTCCATCTTGATATGTCAGTAACCTTTGCATGAGTACGTCTACTTTTTGATACTTTAGGTGTATTTTGCTGATGATACTTTGAATGCAGGACTAATGAAGCAGGTCTTACCCAGGTAGACGCCGTCAGTAACATCAGCGTCGGCCTCATCTGAAGGAAGAAAACATTCATTCATTAAATTCATTCATTAAAGTCGATGTAAAACTTTGTTATAAAAGTGAAAGATAAAACAGTGTTTTTCCTTCGGTGTGTGTTTACTGTCTCGTGTTTTTGACTCAGTTGGCTTTGAAACACAGAAGCTAAAACAGTGACTGAGCCATAAATAAAACAACTTGTTTTTATTTATTTGACTTTAAATCTTCCATATTCTACACTGAGATGAAGATATTTGCACAAAGTTCTCTTGCTTGTTTACAGAAAAGGAAACACTTGAAACATTTAGTCTGCGTTTTCTCTGATTCAAAAATCCCATTTTTCCAAACACTGGAATGTGACTTTTTGTTCACTGCCCACTGTTCCTCTGTAAATCTGTTCTAGATTCATTAGTGCTGATTCTGTAGTGGAGGCCTCGGTGTGTTGCAGACACAGGTCTCAGATCACATGATGCTGCAACTAAGTTGAATTTCAGACACTGGGTCTGAACGGACTTATTTACCAAACCCTATTTCTTCCAGCTCTGAACCATCACTTCCACTGATCAGTGAAAAGCTGTCTCATGCATTTATAGCCTCAGGTGTTTTACCTGTCAGGCTGCGTCTGTCGTCAGCATGTGTGAAGTCGTCCTCTGGAACAGACACAGTGGAAATGTCATTTACAGGAAACTGATTTAATTTAATGAAGTTAGAATGAATTTAGTTAAATAAACAAAAACAAACTTTTTACTTTGTCAACATGTTTAGTCATTGTCTCCCCCCCATTTTTTACATTTTACATTAACAGGTGGAAAAAAAACACCAACACAGAGACGACACCAGATGGCAACAGAATCACACAAAAAAAGCCAAAACTAATGAAAACACGGCGGAGAGTGCAAGATGTGGCTCTGCTGTGGCACCTACCGTTATCAGCCAGGGTCACTGAGGTCGGCGGGGTCACGGGGAGAAAACAAACGTGATTTTAACAGTTCGGCCTGTGCAGAGGAAGCTGTTAGACACAGGACTGACACACAGACTAACTCCAGAGTTACACCTCCATCTCTACCAGTGATAACAGAGGGGTCACCGCTGGTATTTCACCTCCTCCAGCACATGTCTAATGCAGAAGATGAGTCATGGCTGCTAAACATCAGTCCAGAGGAGAAAATGTGACTCTGTGTTATCTCCCTTTTTTTTTTGCATCTGTCCAGAGACGACAGATGAGAAACAGCTCACTCTGGCACACACAATAAAACACTCACTGTTCTACTGCTAAAAACTAGATGCACAGGACGATGCACGTTTATAAGACCCACATTTTCCACATTTTCCTAGAAACTTCCTTCGTAATTTCCTACAATTAGCTGCATTGATCTCTTCATTACCAGGAAATTTGCAAGTTTGAGAGTAATTTTAAGTGTTAGCCACTGCAGTAATTAAATATTCTCTGGTTATTTTTTAGTTTTTAAAGAAAAGCTAGAGTTTGTGTAGCAGGTCACTAAAAATACGGTTCCCAGAAAGGATCAATGTAAAACAGAAATTCTTAATTACTGATTAGAAAGAAAATGTGCAGGTCCGGCCGAGGTAGAAATATATCTGTATAAGTATAACTGTCAGGTTTTATAGCATGTAGTGTGTTTTATTTGCTATTTTTATCAAACACAAATCAGCCAAAATGCAGCATTTATGAATATTTACAGAATAATATATGAATCAATCAAATTTAGCAGCTCAAATTCATCTGAGGCAAATGACCTCAACTACAAATGTTTTTAGTCTTCTAAGGATATTGATGGATCCTGAAATTTGTTTATGGACTAGTTTTCTTTAACCTAAAACATAATTTCATAGTTTCTTCTTAAAAACATGCTGGAACCTTTTATAATTAGCACCAAGTTGTGAAAACTTTATTGGAAATATTGTGGTAATTAACAGTTTAAAACCAGCTTGTTTGACGTTTATGATGAGGAATATTTGCAGGAAATTAGATGGAAAATGCAGGAGCCTTGAAACAGAGTGTTACTGATAATAATGAGTCCTCACAGGGTCTGATGCAGGTGTGAACCTGTGATGGCTGACACCACCAGTGCTCCCTCTGTTTACTGCAGAGTCCATAAACAGATGTGTAGTTACCACAGTTACATGAAAAATGACAAATGTAAGATGAAGTGAGTATATTCAGGATACGTGCGGCATCACCTCTTCAGCGTGCTGGCTGAGGGAATCAGACCCGCGCAGGCAGCAGCACGAGGAAGCTTCCTGGCCTGCCACCACTGCCCATCGGACTGGTCGACCACCTCCAGCAGGTCCCCTCTGCTAAACGCCATCCCTGCATTAGGACAGGGGATGGAGGAGTCCTGCAGGGGGCAGTAGTCCACCATTGCCTTTATGTACATCTGTCGGACAGAGCGAGTACAGAGTACAAAATATTGTAGCATCACAGGAAAAGGGAGAGAATTTAAAGACTTAAAATGATTATTGCTGTGATATAGTTCAACACTACACAAACCTTTTTAAATACAACTTAAAAAAACATAAAATCTCTCATTAATTTCTATAACTTTAAATCCAGAAATATTTTTATGCATCATATTCATACATGTTAATACGTGATTTGTTAATACTAGATTTAAAACCTGTTTCTCAAAGGCTTTGATGACGACGGTGTCTGGTGATTTTGATGATTTTATTTATTTTATCATTTATTTTGTAATTTCTTTTAGGTTGTCATGTATTTTTATATTTTTATTTGATTTTATAATTTTGCCTATTCAGTGTACCAGCATGAGACTAACCTCATGCCAACTTTAAACCAAAGTGTTTTTAAAATTCAGTCATTTACATGGGGGCAACTGGATTTGGTCCCCATGATGAACTGTACTGATTGGTGCTGGACTGTGTTTTTGTACACCGTCTAATGTCCTGTCTACACTGTAGCTTAGGGCTCTTAGCCTAATTATTAGATATGTGTGGTCTTGTGTAGGTTTGTTTCTTACCGGCTTCTGGCTGCTGCTGCTGCTGCTCTGAGCTGCATTTGGAATGACTTTAAAGAGGATGGTTCCCTGGGAATTGATCTGATACGAAGAAAACAAACATAAGCAGGTAGTATTTTATTTTACACCATAAGTACCAATATCTCCAAACCCACACACGGTTCACAACAAAAGTGAAAAGTAGAACATTCCCTTTGAAATCCAGAGTAGAACAAGTAGAAAATAACTACTAAGTGACTAGTAAATAAGAGTTCCTGAAAGTGGGCTGGGTTTTCACATAACACAGTTTGGTTTTACGGTCTCCTACCAGTATCTGGATGACCTTTTCCGGCTCCAGACCCACCACAGGGTTTCCATTAACCTCCACTAACAGATCCCCAGGATGGAGGAGTCCTGAGACACACAGATGCAAATGTTAAGCCATGATGTTGCATATTTGGTTTAATCCACATTCATATTTTGTTATATCTCACCACTGCGGTCAGCCAGGCCTCCATGAATCACTCTGGCGATGTAGATCTCTCCTGTCTCCTCGTCCCTTTTAATTGTTGCCCCCTGGCAGATAGACAGTTAGTCCACATTTAACAACCTGGCTACAGCGACAGCAACTACTGTACTTTAGTGCAGCTGTAAACTGAGGGAAAATAAAATGGAACAGATTCAAATGAAGGATGGGATGAAAGCACCTTAAAGGTCACATCAACGATTAACTGCAGTGGTGGAACATTTCCAATTCATGTAGTCTTGATGTTGAGGTGGCCACAGTTCAATCTGAGATGGAAATTAACTGTACCAAAAGTCCTAGCAGTCTGTCCCCACTCAGAGCTGATCTCTGCATCATTTTTATGCTGACGACACCCACATTTATTTTGCTCTGTCACCACGAAAGTATTGTATCTACATTTGTGCATCAAACCATGCAATGGCTCGAACCTCCCCAGGCTCAGCATTAATCTTGATTACTTGTACTGATAATACAATCTATTTAATTGATTGGTGTAGTGTATTGCAATAATATATGACATGGTAGAGTATAATGGTATTTGGTGATTTAGATATTTTTGTCCTAATCTTAGCACAGGAACAGACTGACAACAAAAAACACAAAAATGAAAGGAAAATGGTGAAAATGGTCACAAAATGTGAGGATAGTTGGATGAAAATGGGAAATGTGGATTGAAAGAATGCAATTTCTCTGTACCTTTACATTTTTGGCCTTTCCCACTTGAAGTGATAGATCCAGTGATGAAAAAACTACTGGTACAAAAAGGTATTTGTTCTCTAAGAATTATCATGCATCAGCATAGTTTCCTGTTTGTACACAGAATTCTTATATATCTTCTCACACTGAAAATGTTAAAGAACTAGAGGTGTTTCTGTCACTTTCATTGTCTGTTTCGAGTTTAAGAGCAGACAAGGAGACAGTTTGTTTTAATACTATTTATTCTTTTTCTTCTTGGTTGTCAAGCTGCCTGTGCTGTTACAGTCACCCAAAGGAGCTCTAGAAACCGATCCATTATTTGAACCTTAATTGTCCATTACTACCACTTCCACGTGTCTTCTGGGTAGCACCAAAGGTCACCAACGTCCTCTCAGAGCCTCCGTTCATTCGCTTTGGGCTCCCTGACATCGCCAAGCTGTCTGCACAGGAACAGGCAGATGTGGACGAAGAGGAGGAGGAGCAAGAAGAGGAGGATGAGATGTGGTTTGGGTAAGACATGGAAGGTTTGTGGACCACTTTTGGAGAGACTGAGGAGACCATGGCTGGAGGTGGTGGAGACCCATATGGATGGGATGGCTCAGGGTGTTTGCTGGCAACAATAAGCCCCTGGAGCTTGTCGACCACCTCGGCCAGCAGGTTGAGTGCCTGGGCGTTCTCTTCCATGCTGCCCGTGATCATCTCCGTTGCAGCCACCATCTTCTGGCCAAGATGGCGAATGTCCTGGGAGCTGTGTTCAAAACTGCTGGCCACCGTCTGAACAGAGGACATGAGCTCATTCACACTGCACTGTTTGTTGGATTCAGGAGGATGAGGAAGTTGATTGTGTCCATGATGGCTTCTGTTATGAGATCCAGTTTGAGAGCCATGTTGCCTGCTAGGGGTGGGGTGAGTGTTTACTCCCTGCTGACGAGTGGAGTGCTGAGCTCTAGGATTAGAAGGTACTGTGTGAGCGCTTATCCCAGGACAGGAGGGGGTTTTGCCAGGTGTAGGGATGTTTCTCGATTGTCCTTCTTTAACCCCTTTTTTGTAAAGGACAGGGGAGTTGGGAAGGCTGAGACTGTAAACTGGGACTGGAGGAGGAGGGTGGGCGTAGTCATCACTGCTCTTTCCAGGAGAGACACCTTCTGCGTCATTGGGTTTGTGCCTCTCTGAACCTCCAGGTCAATAGAAAGACAAAATAAAGTCGGAATAATCAGTGCCAACAGAAATGTGAAATACACATCACAGGAAAGGAACAACAGCGCAGGAGAAACATGTCAAAATAATGATTTCACAACATGATTTCTTTCTGTGCTGATGATCCCAGGACGGTGAGGAGAGCTGTGAGCTGATGGACGAATGAATGAAGAATGGACTGCATGATGCACCAAATACCAGTGAGTTACAATTTATTATTGCTCCCTTGAAGATGGACAAAAGAACAGCCAAATGAAAACATGGACTGGTTATCGGTGATTGCGTGGACTGACCATTTTCCTTTCTTCCTTCTCTTACCAGTGCAAGGAGACAAACTCAAGAAAGATGGTGCTGACTGGTTGAGCTGGTTGGTTTTCTTCCAAAGGGTGGGAGTGGCTTGTGGACACAAACAGCAGCTTCCTGTGGACTCATAGTGGGAGAGAAAGGGATGGGACTGGCATCCTCTGGACAGGGACAAAAGCCTGGCTTCAATTTCAGTTGCTCTAAGCTCCTCCCCTGACCAAGCCCTCCTAGCAGGGATGAGATGTTCCAAAGTGAGGCGGCGAAGGCTGCCCCAACGACTACGAATCACTCCGACTCCAGCTCCAACACTTCCTCTGCGCTCTTCTCCGTTCTTAGTGAACAAAACACAAGAAACTTTATTTTGTTTTGTTTAACTCAAGTCTTCTTCCCTGCTGCAAAAGCAGTTTGACCTCTCCAGTAGAGACTTTTACAGACATTTAAAATTAGGCACAATATAAAAAGTCATTCAGACCCAGATATAGGCAAAAGAACTCCAACAAAGACAAATATTCTGTCACAGCACATGTAGTAAATACTGGTAACATGGAGGCAGGTAAAGTACCAAAAAAGACTCTATTGTGCAGTGAATGCACATCTCCAGCCATCACAGATTCAAGGTGGCACCTACAACAAAGGGGTCAAAGCACTTTGCACTGGTTACATCCTTTTCTCTCCAAACATGAGTTTAAACCATTAGAAGTATTTAATGTCAGGCTTTTCTGTGAATGAATGAAATCCCCATGTTCCATGCATAAAAACGGAGTAAAAATGGAAGAAATCTGAGCGTTAAAGAAATGCTTCTGTCTCACCAGCGGCTGGTTGTTCTTCACCAGACAAACAATCCTCATGACCTCCTCATCCTCTGGATGCTCATCAGGCAGCGGGAGTAAGACGGGTCCATAGTCTGACTGTGCTACACTGTCATGGGCCGATAGCAGGGCCTGAGCGACAGAGTATAACATATGAGTTTACAGAGTCTGGGGACATGTCCCAGAGTTCCTAAATGAGCATACAGACCTGGATGTGTGGTGAAGAGAGGAGGCTGTAAAGATCTTGAGCTTCAGCTGAGGGATGATGCACTTTTTGTATTAGAGCCATGATCTGATGGAGAAACAGAGACGGGTTAATTGTGTCTAGTTGGGTGAGCACAGTCACAGCAGACAACATGGGAAAAACAGTGAAACTGTTTTTTTTTAAATCTCAAAATCTGCTTTTACTTGAGTGTATCATTTCACAACTTGTGGACGTTTGGTGTGGTTGATATTTGAACATTTTGTGTACAGGTTTGTTAGCATGCTTGCTAACTGTATCTAATGTAGCTGAGTTTTGAGAGTGAGTGTGTGTGTGTGAACCTCATATGAGAGTCCTGAAGCAGAGGGCAGAAAGGGGCTGGGTGTCAACCTCTGGAACTGCACCAGGCACTCGTAAATCTGGAGACGAAACAGGAAAAGATATTGTGAGTCAGCAGCCAGCTGGTGCTTTGTTTCAGTGCACACCTGTGGAATCAAGCTCTACCTTCAGCAGGGAGCGCAGCCATGGTGCACCCAGTAGTTCATGAAGAAGCTCAGCACCACCGACATTTCTGCTGACGGCTTGACCAACGTCCTGAACCACACTGGACAGCACCTCAGTGGCACCTGCACCCACACAGAATAAGAAAAAACATAAATGAGCGAAGATGAGCAGAAACATCTTCAACCACAGGAGACTGACACCTCTCAACAAGGCTGGGCATGGTGATTACAATGAAAACCTCAGAGGATGACACCTAAGGGTCTTCTCTAAAAACACTTCAACATTTCCTCTTGTGCACATCAGTTTAGGTCAGGCAGTGCAGTATCTGGGGAATTAAAGTCCATGTTACTGGACAATTTATGTCCAGTGCCAGTGCAGGAAAAGGTGTGTAGTGTATTCAGGGGCAGTTTGAGTCCCATTATACCCCTGTTATACATTTTTTATGTCACATAACCTTAATCACATCTCAGAATTTTGGAAATGGCAGCATTGAACATTTTGCAAAAAAGAAAACCAACAACAATAATTTTACTGCAGACATTCATAGATGAAATGACTGTCCTGTCACAAAAATCTGACAGAATCACGTAGAGACACAATCTATTTAGCTACTGTTGCCTCTAGAACCAAAAAAGTCTAAGAGAAAACATAAAGCTCACACTGGTTTCCAGTTTCATCATTCATGTGTTTATAGAAATTTGCCATTACAAGGCACCATGGGAAAAAGACATGATTTGTGATGAATGAAAAACACCGTGCACATGTTGGGTATCACTGGTCAAAGTCAGATGCACTGACCACAGAGCAACAGACAATGTGATGTCACAACAGATGTTTGCAGCTGCGAGTTTTCCTGAGCAGAGGGAGAAACTCAGACTGGACAGGATTAACGTTGGTGAGGAGCTCTGACCCCGCTGACACACACTAATACCATCTGAATTAGGTTTCAGATTACATTCAATTTAAGCCCAGGTCTGGATTTAGGCCTGAGCTCAGGGTTAATGCTGAACATAAAATAATAAACAATGGTTGCTGTCAATGAAGGTACATGGATTTAGATACAGGGATGTGTGTGCTTGTGTGTGTGTCTGTTTCTCACCGTCCTCCATAGCTTCTCTCACGGTGATCGACCAGCCTGAGCGAAGATGGAAAAAGGCCTTTTCCACTGAAAATAAATGAAAAGTTCAGGTTCAAAGATGAGAATGAAAATAATGAGTCTTTCCTGAAGCACTAGACTTAAAACTTAAAATAGGAACTGAAAAAGACAAACAGCACTGACTGTATGTTCAATGGCATAAAGCATCTGATAAAACATCCGTGATAACCAATTTTGGAAAAAGATATCACATTCCGGGCAGCATGGTGGCTGAGTGGTTAGCACTGTTGCCTCACAGCAAGAAGGTCGTGGGTTCGCATCCCGGCCTTTCTGTGTGGAGTTTGCATGTTCTCCCTGTGCTTGCGTGGGTTTACTCCGGGTACTCCGGTTTCCTCCCACAGTCCAAAAACATGCATGTCAGGTTGATTGGTGACTCTAAAATTGCCCGTAGGAATGAGTGTGAGTGTGTGAGGTTGTCTGTCTTTGTGTGTCTATATGTGGCCCTGCGACAGACTGGTGACCTGTTCAGGGTGTACCCCTGCCTTCCACCCGAGAGAGAGCTGGGATAGGCTCCAGCAGATCCCCGTGACCCTGAACAGGAAAAAGCGGGTATAGAAGATGGATGGATGGATGGATGGATATCACATTCCCCAAACATCAGCACAGAGAAATGAAACCACAGAGACCTGACCTAAACACACTGTGTAATTTTAGCATTTCCTCTCACAGCAGCAGGTTTAGTAAATGTGCTCTAATTTCAGGTTACGTCTCCACTTTAGCTTCTTATCTTGGCTCAGCTTCTTTTTCCATTTACTCTGAAAGTCACCCAGCGGACTATAAAAAGCTCAGCCTGAAACTGAAAAGGTGTTTTTAGTTCTGGTTTTAGCCATCGGAGCGAAAAGCAGAAGCCTTTTGGGGTTTGAAAAATATGGATACTGTTATGGTTTTCAACAGTAGGACTTTGTGTCTAAATATTAGCATCTTAATTTTGCCTAAGTGGGAGAAAATAATTCAACCAAAATGTAGGGATGCTAGGGTCTTGGCTGTTCTCAACATCTGGAGCTGGTTTTTGTAAAAAAGACGGGCCTCCCATTGTTGGTGAGGAAGAACCATGTGAGCCAGGTCAGCGGTGTGGCTCCCTGCTGTGTTTTTAATAGTTTTTGGACAACAATGGAGGTCTACGGCTCAGACCCATAAGCTGAACCAGGTTCTGGATTCACACACATTAGGCTGAGGACACCACATTCATTGTCTCTGGATGGGATATGGACTCAGTAACACACACACTGAATCACTAGCTGGTTCCTTAGAGCAGAGTACTAATTAACTAATAACTAATACTGGACTAATACTAATACTAGTAACTAAACCAGACTAGACTAAAGCTTCAGCTGTGTGCTGGGTCTAATGCTAAGTGTGATAATGTTACAGATGGCAAACATGGTTAACCTTATAGTTTCAAAACATCACCTTGCCCTCATTCTAACTGAAGCATTGCTCTGCTTAGATACATCCAACCAAAACCAACTCACCAAGTCTTCCTCCTCTGATCCAGTTTCTGATGCGTTCTGTGGAGGGAGCCAGCCGTGTGAGTGTCAGCAGCAGCCATGGATGTGGTGTTACTACCAAACTAAAACAGACTCTAATCCTCTCTAACACAACTTAATCCATCCACCAGCCTCTCTCTCCTACACCTTCTTCTCCTTCTCTTCTTTGGAGATTTTAAAAACCTTTTCCTTCCCCTCTCTGGCCTTCTGTCACTCACTCCATCTGTTTCTTTGCCCACTCTACACCCATGTATCTCTACCTCCTACTCCTTCATTCTAAACCTTCTTCATTCGGACTGCAACACAACACAAAGCTTCTTAACTGTTTGCTGTTTTTAGCCACACAAACACACACACACACACACACACACACACACACACACACACACACACACACACACACACACACACACACACACACACAGCGAGTGAGACATGCTTAGCAGGCAACAGAGTCAACACAGTAATAGTCACTGTGATGCATTAAATCATTCTGCAACATCTGGGTCTTTGAGAGGCCAGCTGTTTGCATGTGTGTGTGTGTGTGTTTGTGTGTGTGTGTGTGTGTTATCACAGGGTAAAGGTCACAGGATCAACTCCTCAGATTAACACTGATCCTTCAGAAAGAGAGTGAGGCCTGAGAAACACGACTACAGGACCAACACTTAAATAAACAGCTAATGCCCATTAAAAACTCTCCACACAGCCACATGACAGGAGACAGTGTGGTCTAAACATCACGTTTCTACAAAATGCTTTTCACCACAAAGACCTGTACCGTGTTATATCAGACATTTCTATTATTTTGTCCACCCTCTTTACAGAATATCTCTGAGGTTTGGCTACAAAACAGAAACAGTTCTTCATATAACCAAGTCCAGACACAGAATTATGGTTTCAGACTGCCATTTAATGCAAAAAATATAGTCGATAAGTGCAGTGCTCTTTTGGTTTATTTTTTACTTTTTTAAGGGTGTGAATATTTCACATGAGCAGAATTTAGGCCATTGCATGTAAAAGAACAGGCTGAAACATTGGGCCTGCTGATCATGGATCACTCTCACTTTTCACATAAACATCTCCATCCATCCATCCATCATCTAGACCCCCTTAGTCCTAACCAGGATCACGGGGGGTCAGCTGGAGCCTATCCCAGCTCTCTTTGGGTGAAAGGCAGAGGTACACCCTGGACAGGTCCCCAGTCCATCACAGGGCCACATAGAGACAAACAACCTCACACACTCACCCTCACTCCTATGGGCAATTTAGAGTCACCAATCAACCTGACATACATGTTTTTGGACTGTGGGAGGAAACCAGAGTACCTGGAGAAAACCCACACAAGCACAGGGAGAACATGCAAACTCCACACAGAAAGGCCCCTGATGGGTTTCAAACCAGGAACCTTCTAGCTGTGAGGCAACAGTGCTAATCAGTAATCCACCGTGCTGCCCATAAACATTTCCATTCCTGTAAAATAATGTGACTGTGTTGTTTAGTTCAGTGCTAATAAAGGGCAACTGATAATAAACTGAAATGAGTCTTTTAATAAGTGAATGAAAATCAAAAGGGCAAGAAAAGAAAGAAAGAAAGGAAGAAGATGTTGCACCAACAAAGGCCTTTGTCTAAAAGAGTTTTTGTTTAGTTGCAGTAACAGTAACCAAATTAATTCTTAACTTTTGTTAACAAAGTGAGTCACAGTTTCTTTACTCTGGACTTTGTCCAGTTTATTAGTTTTAATGAGCCGTGAGATCAGATCAACACGAGTTGTTCTGTGTAACTTTGTTTAAAAAGTAGATGGTCATTATGACAACAGCACTATAATTACTGTCATTAGGATAATGGCTGTTGTTGAAGCGTACTGGGAAAATATCTGGCTGCAGTTGTGTAATGTGTTTAATTGGTCTCAAAGGACAAAAAGCTTAATGACCTGTTGACCATCTCTAACTTTGTTATTGTGGGAATTACAGCCAAATGGGAAGCACCAACAAAGGCCTCTGGAGCAAACAAAAAGGATGTTGGTAAAAGTTTTCATGTGTGTTTAATTGTTCTCAAAAGACAAAAAACTTGACAAATGACCTGTTGACCATTTTGAACTTAATTGCTGTGGAAATCCCAGGGAATTAATCAGAAAACTTTGTGGTGCCAAGAGCCACATCAACCATCAAGAGTGTCTGTGACAGTGTTGGATCATCCTGACAGATCTTTCTGATTACAGAGGTAAAAGGCCCACGAGAGCCGCTCGCTGTGGCCACTGGGTCATAATTAGCTGTGTGCAGACTGGCTGCAGTCAGGCCTGTCCCCTGAGTCCTGGCCTGTTGTTCACCACAGTGCAGGTGGCTCCCATGGGAGGCGGCCACACTAATGACACTCATTACAGCATCCTTACATCAGCTGTGGACTTCAGTGCCAAGTCAGGTCAGTTTGATTTCTACATAATATGACACGTTTGCCAGGAGGGGGCCATGGTGGCCTTTTCTAAACACATTGCACTATACTGAACAGCCTGATGAAGCCCAGGCTGTCCCTGATGGTCACACAAACTCTTTGACTGGCACTTTGCTGCCATCGGTGAGTGCGTGTGTGAAATAAAGACAAGATATGTCAATTATATACACCGACTAAGTACTATAATTAAGAATGAGTGAGCAATATGAGGAACAAATACTGAGTCTACGTTGATTGAATACCTTCAGGTGTTTTAAAATAAAATCTGATCATAATATAATAAAATATAATCCAAAACTTGTTGATTTTCATGGATAAGAGACATGATTGATCCTGTAGTAATACAGCAGTACAAGACAGTAAGAAATAACTTAAACTTTCACCAGCGGTAACATTAAACTGATACTTCCACATAATCACATCAGTAATTATATTACAAGAATCTAATAAATATCTTGACCTGTACTGACCCAGTACGGGTCAGCCACCCAAGAGTCTTTCTCCTTAGCCTCCCTGATCTCCTCACACACATACCAGATTATTGCTTCCACAGCCACTGCACCTGTAGCTCTTTCAGCATCACCCACTGCTTGAGAAGACCCCCAGGCCGCTCACGTAAACGTTTATGTAGGAAAACAGAGTGCTTGTGGAAATCAAATGCAAATTTATTGTATTTGGGCCTAAAAATAGCTTTTCTATAATTATAGCTACTCTAGATGGCATAGCCCTGGCCTCCAGCACTACTGTGAAAAACCTTGGAGTTATTTTTGACCAGGACATGTCCTTTAACTCACACATAAAACAAATTTCTAGAACTCCATTCTTTCACCTGCACAACATTGCCAAAATTAGAAACATCCTGTCTCAAAATGATGCAGAAAAACTAGTCCATGCATTTGTTACCTCAAGACTAGATTACTGTAACTCATTACTCTCTGGATGTCCCAGTTTCTCCATAAAAAGCCTCCAGTTAATCCAGAATGCTGCAGTCAGAGTCCTGACAGGAACTAGCAAGAGAGATCATATTTCTCCTATATTAGCTTCTCTTCATTGGCTCCCTGTAAAATCCAGAATAGAATTTAAAATCCTTCTTCTCAAATACAAATCCCTTCATGATCAAGCTCCTTCATACCTTAAAGACCTCATAGTACCATATTATCCCAATAGAGCACTTCGCTCTCAGAGTGCAGGTCTACTTGTGGTTCCCAGAGTTTCCAAAAGCAGAATGGGAGGCAGAGCCTTTAGCTATCAAGCTCCTCTCCTGTGGAACCAGCTCTCTTTCTTGCTCGGTGTGCCACATGTTTAGTTATTCCTCTGCCTCCTTTAGCGATAATGATACCTGTATTAAGTGTAAGGTTCTGTTAGCCTTGGAGGCGAGGATCACTGATTTGGAAGCGCGGCTCCGCACCTTCGAACCAAAGCCAGCTAGCCTAGCCCCGTTAGCTGGTGTGGAGCCACCGAGCTCAGGGTCTGTTAGCGGTCCAAGGGCAGCTCCGGAGCAGCCCGGAGAATTAGCCTGGGTGACGGTCCGAAGGAAACATACTCCTAAGCAGAAGCCCACGGCTCATCACCTGCCTGTTCACGTTTCTAATAGATTTTCCCCGCTCAGCGACACACCCGCTGAGAAACCGACTCTGATAATTGGCGATTCCATAGTCAGGAACGTGAAAATAGAGACACCAGCGACCATAGTCAAATGTATTCCTGGGGCCAGAGCGGGCGACATCGAGTCAAATCTGAAGCTGCTGGCTAAGGCTAATCGTAAATATGGGAAAATTGTTATTCACGTCGGCAGCAATGACACCCGATTACGCCAATCGGAGGTCACTAAAATTAATGTTGAGTCGGTGTGTAACTTCGCTAAATTAATGTCGGACTCCGTAGTTTTCTCTGGACCCCTCCCCAATCTGACCAGCGATGACATGTTTAGCCGCATGTCGTCGTTCCGTCGCTGGCTGTCTAGGTGGTGTCCAGCAAACGATGTGGGCTTCATAGACAATTGGGCCACTTTCTGGGGAAAACCCGGTCTGATAGCGAGAGATGGCATCCATCCCACTTTGAATGGTGCAGCTCTCATCTCTAGAAATTTGGCCGAGTTTCTTAGCCGACCTAAAGCCTGACAATCCAGGGTGGGGACCGGGATGCAGAGACTCAGTCTAAAACGCTTCTCTGCAGTTTCCTTAGAGCCGCCGCCCCCTTCAAACCACATAGAGACTGTGTCTGCCCCACGAACATATAAATCAAACAAATCAGAAGTTAACAGAAGAGGAGTTATTCATAAAAACTTAATAAAAATTAAGACCACTCCTCTTATTGAACAGAAAAACAGAACTGTCAAATGTGGATTATTAAATATTAGGTCCCTTTCTTCTAAATCTCTGTTAGTAAATGATTTGATAACTGATCACCAAATTGACCTACTTTATCTTACTGAAACCTGGTTACAGCAGGATGAATATGTCAGTCTGAATGAATCAACCCCCCTCAGTCATAAAAATTATCATGTTCCTCGAAGCACAGGTCGAGGTGGAGGAGTAGCTGCAATCTTCCAGTCAAACTTATTATTAAACTTTCATCCTCAGAACAGTTATAACTCATTTGAGAGCCTCACTCTTAGTCTCTCACATCCAAACTGGAAAACACAAAAACCAGTTCTACTTGTCATTTTGTACCGTCCACCTGTTCCTTACTCAGAGTTTTTAACTGAATTCCCTGACTTCCTGTCTGATTTAGTGCTTAGATCAGATAAAGTCATTATAGTGGGAGATTTTAACATTCATGTAGATGTTGAAAATAACAGCCTCAGCATTGCATTTAATTCTATATTAGATTCAATTGGTTTCATTCAAAACGTTAATAAACCCACCCACTGTTTTAATCACACCCTTGATCTTGTTCTGACCTATGGCATCGAAATTGAACATCTAATAATTTTCCCCCCAAATCCTGTTTTGTCAGATCATTCTTTAATAACTTTCGAATTTAAAATGATGGATCATGCAGCGTCTGGAAGAAAATTCCACTACAGCAGATGTTTATCCGACAACGCTGTTAATAAATTTAAGAAAATGATTCCATCTTTATTTACATCTATGCCAAGTATAAACATAGTGGAGGGCAGCTGCCTTAATCCTACTCCCTACCAAATTGATCATGTTGTTGACAGCGCTGTAACCTCACTGCGTGAAACGCTTGATTCTGTAGCCCCTCTGAAAAAGAAGTTAGTGATTCAGAGAAGACTAGCCCCATGGTATAATTTACATGTTCGTACCTTAAAGCAGGCATCACGAAGGCTGGAAAGGAAGTGGCGTTCCACAAACTTAGAGGAAATTTTTCTAGCCTGGAAAAACAGTCTATTAACATATAAAAAAGCTCTCCGTAAAGCCAGAACTGCATACTATTCATCACTAATAGAGGAAAATAAGAACAATCCCAGGTTTCTTTTCAGCACTGTAGCCAGGCTGACAAAAAGTCACAGCTCCGTTGAGCCCAGTGTTCCCTTAGCTCTCAGCAGTGATGAATTTATGAGTTTCTTTACAAATAAAATCACAACTATTAGAGATAAAATTCAGCAGATGCTTCCTATACCTGCAATAAATGAATCTTTTACTACAGTAGCTCTTGAATCATCTGTAGGACCTCAGTTATGTTTAGACTGCTTCTCTCCTATAGATCTCTCTGAATTTACATCAGTAGTTGCTTCATCGAAATCATCAACGTGTCTCTTGGACCCCATCCCGACTAGACTGCTTAAAGGCACCCTGCCATTAATGAACTCATCTTTATTGGACTTGGTAAATTTATCTCTAGTATCAGGCTACGTACCACAGGCCTTTAAGACTGCAGTAATCAAACCTTTACTCAAAAAGCCTAGTCTTGATCCAGGTGTCTTGGCTAATTATAGACCAATATCCAACCTGCCATTTATTTCTAAAATCCTAGAAAAAGCTGTTGCTAAGCAGCTATCAGACCACTTACACAGGAATGAACTATTTGAAGATTTCCAATCAGGATTTAGAGCACATCATAGTACAGAAACAGCACTGTTGAAAGTTACCAACGATCTTCTCTTAGCCTCAGATAATGGACTTGTTTCGATACTTGTCCTCCTAGACCTTAGTGCAGCATTCGACACCATTGACCACAACATCTTATTACAGAGGCTGGAGCATGTGATTGGTATCAGAGGAACAGCGTTAAAGTGGTTCCAATCCTATTTATCGGACAGATTCCAGTTTGTTCATGTCCATGATGAACCTTCCACACGAACAAAAGTTAGTTATGGAGTTCCACAAGGTTCTGTGCTAGGACCGATTCTGTTCACCCTGTACATGCTTCCTTTAGGATATATCATTAGGAAGCACTCTATTAATTACCACTGCTATGCAGATGACACTCAGTTATATCTATCTATTAAACCTGTTAACACAAACCAGTTAACCAGACTTCAAGCCTGTCTAACTGACATAAAGGCTTGGATGACCAGTAACTTTTTACTTTTAAACTCGGAGAAAACAGAAGTCATTATATTTGGGCCTAAAAATCTCAGAAATAACTTTTCTAAAATTATAGCTACTCTAGATGGCATAGCCCTGGCCTCCAGCACTACTGTAAAAAACCTTGGAGTTATTTTTGACCAGGACATGTCCTTTAACTCACACATAAAACAAATTTCTAGAACTGCATTCTTTCACCTGCGCAACATTTCCAAAATTAGGAACATCCTGTCTCAAAATGATGCAGAAAAACTAGTCCATGCGTTTGTTTCCTCAAGGCTAGATTACTGTAACTCATTACTATCTGGATGTCCTAATATCTTAATAAAAAGCCTCCAATTAATCCAGAATGCCGCAGCCAGAGTCCTGACAGGAACTAGCAAGAGAGATCATATTTCTCCTATATTGGCTTCTCTTCATTGGCTCCCTGTAAAATATAGAATAGAATTTAAAATCCTTCTTCTCACATACAAATCCCTTCATAATCAAGCTCCTTCATACCTTAAAGACCTCATAGTACCATATTATCCCAATAGACCACTTCGCTCTCAGAGTGCAGGCCTACTTGTGGTTCCCAGAGTTCTCAAAAGCAGAATGGGAGGCAGAGCCTTTAGCTATCAAGCTCCTCTCCTGTGGAACCAGCTCTCAGCCTGGGTTCAGGAGGCAGACACTCTCTGTACTTTTAAGGCTAGACTTAAAACCTTCCTCTTTGACAAAGCATATAGTTAGGGCTGGCTTCAGGCAACCCTGAACCATCCCTTAGTTAGTTATGCTGCTATAGGCCTAGACTGCCCGAGGACCATCGGTGCACTGAGCTCCCCTACCCTACCCCCCCCCCACCCTACCCCCCCCCCCTTCTCTCCCACCTCATGTATATTCCACCATTGAATGTTACTAACCTTGTGCTCTCTCTCTCCCCTAGTTTGTGCTCTCTCCCTCCCTCTCTCTCTCTCTCTCTCTGTACCTTCTGCAGGTGTCCCTGGTCCTGGAGCTGTTTATCGCTGATGTGCAGTTACTGGCCCCACCAACTTGCAGTGTCTATTTGTTGTTTATTGTTGCTGTTCTTTTCTCTCTGCTCTATCCACTCACCCCAACCGGTCGAGGCAGATGGCTGCCCAAACTGAGCCCGGTTCTGCTGGAGGTTTTTTTTCTTCCGTTAAAGGGAGTTTTTTCCTCTCCACTGTCGCCAAGTGCTTGCTCATAAGGGAATTGTTGGGTTTTTAGTTTTAGTTTTTGTAAAGTGCCTTGAGATGATTTGTATTGTGATTTGGCGCTATACAAATAAAATTGAATTGAATTGAATTGAATTGAACCAGCTCCCAGTCTGGGTTCAGACCTAAAACCTTCCTTTTTGACAAAGCGTATAGTTGGGGCTGGCTTCAGGTAACCCTGAACCATCCCTTAGATATGCTGCTATAGGCTTAGACTGCCAGCCGTCTCTGTACCTTCTGCAGGTGTCCCTGGTCCTGGAGCTGTATATTGCTGATGTGCCCATTCTACTCTGGTTAGAATACCTAATGATTTGTTGATGTGTATGGATGCAGAGTGTCAGTGGTTCTAGTGACACTGGATCTAAGTTTGGCCTTTGATACTTGTCATTACTCTGCGCTGCTCTGGGTGCTGAGCTGTTGGTTCCAGTGCTTGATTCAAGTCATACCTCTCTCATAGAAGTTTCTTTGTTGCTACATCTAACCACAAATCATCATCAGCTCCTCTCACACATGGTGTTCCACAAGGTCCCTGTTTTATTTTTTGTTGTATTTGCTTTATTTACATCTCTTATCACTGTTATGCTAATGATATTCGACGTTTTACTACCTTTTAACCTGATCTAACTTTTGACCTGATCTTTCATGTCGTTGGTAAACTAGGCTCGCTCACTGTTATACTTAGATGTGACCTTTGACAGGCAACTGTCAACGCATATGCATGTTAAAGGTCTGGTTCTTTCTTTTTAGCCATTAAGAAACATTAGTAAACTTAGCTGTTTAAACTTAGTCCCTCCAGCTGCGGACTCCATCATTCTGCTGGGGTACTTCAATGCTCACGTGGGCAGCGACAGTGAAACCCAGAGGGGTGTGACTGGGAGGAACACGAGCGGTGCTTTGTTGTTGGACTTCTGTGCTAGTCACAGCCTGTCCATAATGAACACCATGATCAGGCATAAGGGTGTCCATCAGTGCACATGGCACCAGGACACCCCTAGGCCGGCGCTCAATAATCAATTAATTTGGTTGTATAATCTGACCTTTGGCCGTATGTCTTGGACACTCGGGTGAAGACGGGCAGAGCTTTCAACTGATCACCACCTGGTGGTGAGATGGATCTGCTGGAGGAGGAGGAAGCGGGACAGACTTGGCAGACCTAAACATATTGTAATGGTCTGTTGGGAATGTTTAGCTGAACCCTCTGTCAGATGGAGTCTTTAGCTCCCACCTCCAAGAGAGCTTCAAACAGATCCTGAGGGAGGCGGGGGACATTGAGACCAAATGGACCATGTTCTCCACCTCCATTGTCGACGGAGCAGCTTGGAGCTGTGGTTGAAAGGTCTCTGGTGCCTCTCCTGGCAGTAATCCCCAAACCTGGTGGTGGACACCACAAGCTGAAGAAGGAGTCCTACCGAGTCTGGCTGGCTTGTGGGACTCCTGAGGCAACTGACAGGTACCAGCAGGCCAAGTGTGTTGCGGCCCGGTTGGGGGCAGAGGCAAAAACTTGGGTATGGGGAGGAATTCGGTGAGGCCGTGAAGAAGGACTATCAGTTCACCTCGAAGAAATTCTGGCATACCATTCTGCACCTCATGAGGGGGAAGCACTGTTCTGCCAACACTATTTATAGTGGAGGCGGAGAGCTGCTGACGTCAACTGGGAATATTGTCAGACTGTGGCAGGAATCTCCTTAATCCCATTGCAACGCCTTCTACAGAGGATGCACAGGCTGGGAAGTACGAGGCTGATCCACCCATTACCCAAGCTGAAGTCACTGAGGTAGTTCAGCAGCTCTTTGTTGGCAAGGCACTGGGGGTGGATGAGATCTGCCCTGAGTACCTCAGGTCCCTGAGCTCTATACTCTCTTCAGGGTGCTTGTGGGTTTGTGGGAGTTTGCCCAACCAGTTCACATGTGTTTTGTGGACTTGTAGAAGGCCGCCGTGACATTCTGTGGGCAGTGTTCTGTGACTATGAGGTCCGGGGCTCTTTGTTAAGGGCTATCCGGTCTCTGTACAACCAGAGCAGGAGCTTGATTTGCAATGCCGGCAGTAAGTCAGACCTGTTCCCAATGTATAAGTCAGACCTGTTCCCGCATTGGCAGCAGCAATACGGTCGATGTACCAGTCCGTTGTGGTGCAGTAAGGCTCAGCTCTCTATTTGCTGGTCTACGTTCCGACTCTCACCTATGGTCATGAGCTTTGGGTCATGACCGAAAAGACAAGATCTTGGATACAAGCGGCTGAAATGAGCTTCCTTCGTAGGGTGGCTGGGCGCTCCCTTAGAGATAGGGTGAGAAGCTCTGTCACCCAGGAGTAGAGCTGCTGCTCCTCCAAATCAAGAGGAGCCAGCTGAGGTGGCTCGGGCATCTGTACCAGGCACTTCCCTGGGCACCTCCTTGGGGAGGTGTTCCAGGCATGTCGCACTTGGAAGAGACCTTGGGGAAGACCCAGGACATACTGGAGGGACTATGCCTCGTTCCCCCCGGATGAGCCGGACAAAGTGCCCAGACAAAAGGAAGTCTGAGCATCCCTGTTCAGGCTACTGCGCCTGCAACCCTGCCCCGGATAAATGGAAAATAATGAATAGATGGATGGATGGATGAATGAATGGAGGTCATGAAGAAGAACAGTATAAGTAAACCATTAGGGGATTTGAGATGTACCTAAAGTCTGTGTATGAAATATGGTGAGGTGGATGGATTGGTCAACATATCCTATGTTCTGGTTTTTTTCAAACCATGACCACATCCTCGATAGTTTGGTCTCCAGTACAAGGCAAAAGGTTTAATATTCTTACTGCCAAGATTCTGGTGGTCACTCCACTGCAAAGGATGATCAGCCACTGTCCCCAAAAGGCTTGGTCTACCTGAGGAGACACAAGTCGTACCTTCAAATGAACAATCTGTAAGAATCCTAAGAATGGCTTCCATATCTTTGTGACAGCCTTTACATGTGTGGGTCCATTGTATGTTACTTGAAGAAACCACAAAACCCAAGGAAGCAGTCAACGATTGAAATCCACATCTTGGGTCTCACAAAGACTTGGGTCTCAAATGTCAATCATCATTCAGACAAGGTGGAAAGAATAAGGCAAAGTGAGAAAATGTTGCATTGAAAACATTACCAACATAACATAGTACCATGTAGCAACATGGTCACACACTTCAATGAAGCATAGAAAAATGTACTGAGGGTGCACCACTGATCACCACCAAAGAGGTCTAACAGCACCTTTGGGTTACAACTCCTGAGTTTCCTGAAGATGTTTACATGTTAGTTGAGACTTTAATGAGACCCTTGGAGGGTGAAGCAGCCTGATAAAAACCTTCCACAGACTCAAACACTTTCTGACTGTGGTGTCAGTGAATGAATGAGACAGTCCAACACAGGTAACCTGTTACTGCAGTCCTCACAGTGACACTTGTTTTCTCAGCTATTATTGATGAATGTTTGCTATATGATCTGCATTATTGGTTAACACTTTGGTTGGAGAAGTTTAATGGATGATAGATTCAATATAACATATATAACTATTGATGGTTATGTAGAAATGCACAGATACAGATATCTTTATTTTGTGATCATGTTTATAGCATATATTCTAATAATCTGCTGTAATTCTACTATTGTGTGTCTGATAGTGATTCACAAAAACCTCCATGAGCCTATGTACATTTTCATTGCAGCTTTGTTACTGAACTCTGTTCTTTACAGCACTAATATCTACCCAAAGCTACTTATTGACTTTTTATCTGAAAAACAGATCATATCTTATCCACTCTGTCTCTTCCAATCTTATGTATATTACACTTTGGCCACTTCAGAGTTTTTACTGTTGACAGCCATGTCCTATGACAGGTATGTGTCTATATGTAAACCTCTGCAGTATCCAACTATCATGAGGAAAACAACTGTTAATGTCTTTCTGCTTTTAGCTTGGCTTGTGCCTGCTTGTGAACTCTCAGTGGCAGTTGCGTTGTATGCTAATATAAAACTCTGCAGCTTTAGTTTGAAAGGAATTTTTTGTAATACTTCAATTTACAGTCTTCAGTGTGGGCGCTCAGTAGCACTAACTGTATATGGTGTGTTCATGTTAGTAAATATTGCACTGCTCCCTTTGCTTTTCATCCTTTTCACATACACCAGGATACTTCTTATATCCTACCGAAGCTGTAAAACAGTCAGAAACAAAGCTGCTCAGACCTGTTTACCTCACCTGCTGGTTTTAATCAACTTTTCCTCTTTTGTTACATATGATGTTGTTGTAGTTCGACTGGAATCAGATTTTCCAAAAACTGTTCGTTTAGTAATGACTTTACAAATGATCACCTATCAGCCTCTGTTCAATCCAGTCATTTATGGACTAAAGATGAAAGAAATCTCTAAACACCTGAAGAAGTTGTTGTTTCAGGTCAAATCACACTAATATATCCACACTGTTAACTAATGTACAGTCATTTCATCTGTAGTGATAATGCACAGATGTGGTTTCTTCACAGACATTAAATGGATTAGTTTTTATGATGTGTGTATACAGCATCATAGATATGTATGTACATTCATACTAGAATCAGTGACTGTAGTGGTGTTGATGACGCCCATAATGGTCAAAAAGTGAAGCGAAATATTTCAAATGTTGCTGCGTTTTCACTTGCTACACCCAGATCGAATCTTGCCAGGACAGGAATCGAACTGACGACTGATGACTCACGTCTCTAAGCTTTAGGCCCCCACTGCTCCACAATTTTAACCCTGGACACATCACACACTGCAGAACATAATGTACCTGCATATCAGGGACATTTCTATCTCCTTGCTAGTGATTTTGTGTTTCACAGTGCAATTAGGTTTATTAGCTTATACACACTGTGGCAACTCAAAAATCTATTTGAAACTTTTAACCTAATAGTTGAGCTTCTCTGTGAAAATGTATCACTTCATTGAAGGGTCAGGACAGAAGAATGTATGATGGCTTTAAATGAAGATCTGATGGTTTATGATTGGGGATCAATATATAAAGAAAGCAACACAGATAAAGCATAGAATGAATTTCTCAGAATTTTTAAATTGTTATATGATAAAAATTGTCCAATAAAACAATATGATAGAAATAAGAAATATACAGATAAGCCATGGATAACTAAGGGACTACAAACTTCTTGTAAAAATAAAAATGCTGTATACAGCCCAGACGTGTTTATAACACACAGAACCAATGAAGCACAAGATAAATATAAGGCATATAAAAATAGGTTAATTAATATCATGAGAAGCTGCAAGAAGGAATATTATAGTAAAATATGAGAAGATAATAAAGACAATATGAAAGGTACATGGAAGATTTTAAATGGCTTAATTAGAAATAGTCCTAGACAGGTTAATTGTCCTCAATATTTTATTGAAAATGATAAGATTATTAATAAAATGGAAGATGTAGTTGATAAGTTTAATAGATATTTTGTAAATGCTGTACCTACTTTAACAAAAAATATCTCTGATACCGGGACATCTACAAACACACAGGTTAACCTAATAGAAAAGAATATTAGTTCAATATTTCTCAAAACAATAGAAGAAAAGGAAATTATAGAATTTGTCAATAAGTACAAAAACAAAACATCCACCGATTGTGATGGTATAGATATGAAGATTGTAAAATGGGTGATTGAGGCGATCTCTAAACCATTAGCTCACATCTTTAAGTTGTCATTCCAAACTGGACAATTTCCAAATAAAATGAAAATAGCAAAAGTCATACCGTTGTACAAATCTGGTGATAAACGCAACTTCACAAATTATAGGCCTATTTCTCTCCTGCCACAATTCTCTAAAATTTTAGAGAAACTTTTTAATGTCACACTAGATAAATTTATAGATAGACACAAAATACTTTTTGATAGTCAGTATGGATTCAGAACTAATCAGTCTACATCTTTAGCATTAACTTAACTTGTAGAAGAAATTACTACTTCAATGGACAAAAAGAAATATGCAGTTTGGATATTTATTGATTTAAAAAAAGCTTTTGACACAATAAATTGTGAAATATTAATCAATAAACTGGAAAGGTATGGGATTCTGGGGATTGTACTAAATTGGGTCAGGAATTATTCAGTTAACAGAAAACAGTTTGTCAAGATGGGAGAGCACCAGTCTGAACATTGAGTGTGGTGTCCCCCAGGGGTCAGTATTGGGTCCGATGAAAAAATATTGTTGATATTATATAATTATTGTATAATACATTTTGTGTGGTGTACAAAAAGTATATGGCATGTATTAATGAACTGATAATGAGTATGGATATGTGAAGATGGATTTGCGGGTATAGGGAACAGGGTAGGACTAGATAAGTGTATACTTCTTCCATTTCAAACATTTAATGCATAAGAATAGTGCATTAGTGCTGTGCTTATTGTTTGTTCTGATAGTCAAAATAAGTCATTACTGTTGTTTTTAAATTTGAATGTTTGAAATAAATAAATTGTGATTTGACAAAACGTCACCAGGACATATGGCTAGCAAGTAATCAGGAAAGTGAGTTTTCAGCATTAATTTCTTAAATGACTTTGGACTAAAGGTGGATAAGATGCTAGAAATACTTTCATCCTCCTTCACTGAGGTGATAATGGTCAGTTTGTGTTCAGACTGTTTCAGAGAAGTTGATTCATCTAGACAGGTGACCTGTCCAGGGTGTAGCCCTGCCTTTCACCCAGAGAGCTGGGATAGACTCCTGCAGATCCCTGCAACCCTGGTTAGGAATAAGGGGGAATAGAAAACGAGGGTTATGCATGTAACTGTGGTTCTATGAATCCTGAATGACTGCCAGGGGTCGGTGCTGCAAGCACTGAATGTTCCCATCGTGGATGCGCAGTTCGAGTCACCTGTGACCCCGGATAACCCCCCAAGGTGATATATATTTCTGCGTCATCTGAGGCTCTTTTCCTACAGAATCTTCTCGTGGGAACGCAAGGATTCTGAGGGACAAGAGAGCTCTGGCAGTCATTCAGGATTCATAGAACCACAGTTACATGCGTAACTCTCATTGTATTTCATCCTTCCTGACCGCCAGAGGGCAGTGCTGCAAGCACTGAATGACTCATACCAGAGATGACATCGACAATCCAGTGGGAGAGGCAATGCTTGGAAGGCGCGACCCACTTAGGACCATCATAGCACAAGAACAACTGGTCAGATGTTCTTACAGCAGCTGTAGCTGCAATGTATGCCCTCAGTGCCCGTACTGGGCACAATAATTTCAGCCTGCCCCCCCGCTTCCGGTGTGGGATCAAACCGTGCAAGTCTTGTGGGTTGGTTGCAGTGCAAATGAGAGAGTACCTTCTGTTACGCGTTACGCTTCTGTGTTCGGCCAAAGCGTAACGCCTGAGTATGGGCTCCATCTCAGGCATTTATCACTGACTGAAAGGGCATGCGGTTCGCTGATGTGTTTTGCTGAAGTAATGGCCAGAATACAGTTTTAAGTGACACCCACTTCAGTGAAAGTGACTTATATGGCCAAGTATGGTGACCAAGTATTGTGCTCTGCATTTAATCCATCACAAGGTGCACACGCACAGTAGTGAACACACACACACACCATGCACACACACTCGGAGCAGCGGCCAATGCTCGCAGCATTGGCTGTTGGGGGTTCCCTCAGTCGTGGTATTGAAGGTGGACAGGGCACTGGCTATTCACTCTGTGCCACTGACAATTCCTGCCGGACCTGAGACTTGAACCTGCAATTTTCAGGCTCTGCCTCCCAGTCTGCTTTTGGAAACTCTGGGAACCACAAGTAGACCTGCACTCTGTGGTCTATTGAGATAATATGGTACTATGAGATCTTTGAGGTATGAAGGAGCTTGATCATGAAGGGATTTGTATGTGAGAAGAAGGATTTTAAATTCTATTCTGGATTTTACAGGGAGCCAATGAAGAGAAGCTAATATAGTTTATTCATATCTATATATTCATATAATATAGCTAATATGATCTCTCTTGCTAGTTCCTGTCAGGACTCTGGCTGCAGCATTCTGGATTAACTGGAGGCTTTTTATGGAGACACTGGGACATCCAGATAGTAATGAGGTACAGTAATCTAGCCTTGAGGTAACAAATATATGGACTAGTTTTTCTGCATCATTTTGAGACAGGGTGTTCCTAATTTTGGCAATGTTGCACAGGTGAAAGAAGGCAGTTCTAGAGATTTGTTTTATGTGTGAGTTAAAGGACATGTCCTGGTCAAAAATAACTCCAAGGTTTTTCACAGTAGTGCTGGAGGCCAGGGCTATGCCATCTAAAGTAGCTATAATTTTAGAAAAGCCATTTCTTGGGTTTTTAGGCCCAAATACAATAACTTCTGTTTTCTATGAATTTAAAAGTAGAAAGTTACTGGTCATCCAGGCCTTTATGTCAGTTAGACAGGCTTGATGTCTGGTTAACTGGTTTGTGTTAACAGGTTTCATAGATAGATACAGCTGAATGTGATCTGCATAGCAGTGGTAATTAATGGAGTGCTTCCTAATGACATAGCCTAAAGGAAGCATGTACAGGGTGAACAGAATTGGTCCTAGCACAGAACCTTGTGGAACTCCATAACTAACTTTTGTTCATGTGGAAGGTTCATCATGGACATGAACAAACTGGAATCTGTCCGATAAATAAGACTGGAACCATTTTAACGCTGTTCCTCTGATACCAGTCACATGCTACAGTCTCTGTAATAAGATGTTGTGTTCAATGGTGTCGAATGCAGCACTAAGGTCTAGGAGGACAAGTATAGAAACAAGTCCATTATCTGATGCTAAGAGAAGATCGTTGGTAACTTTTAACAGTGCTGTTTCTGTACTATGATGTGCTCTAAATCCTGATTGAAAATCTTCAAATAGTTCATTCCTGTGTAAGTGGTCTGATATCTGCTTAGCAACAGCTTTTTCTAGGACCTAAGAAATAAATGGTAGGTTGGATAGTGGTCTATAATTAGCCAAGACTCCTGGAGCAAGACCAGGCTTTTTGAGTAAGGGTTTGATTACTGCAGTCTTAAAGGCTTGTGGTATGTAGCCTGATAACCGCTGCGAACCGTGCGCGAGAAGAAAAGAGGAAAAGAGCCTCGGATGATGCTGGAATATATATATCACCTCGGGGGTCATCTGGGGTCATAGGTGACTTTTTTGATATAATTACTCAAACTGCGCAGGCACGAGGGAACATTCAGTGCTTGTCAGGAAGGATGAAATAGAGCACTAATAGAACACAGGCAAGTGTAAATATTAAAGCAGTTTGTTTTACCGTATACATTTATTTTACTTAAATGCCAAACTCATGTTTCATAAAACATAAACCTTGTCTGATTAAGACAACATAGGGAAACATATGAGGATGTACACTATTGTATATGTATGGGAAAATATCTGGGTCATTCAGTGTGTTCAGCACAGTGTTGTGTAGGCCCTTTGTGTATTCATGAAGTAAAAGACTGACCAGGCATGTTTTACTTTTTTAAAGGTGTGAATATTTCACATGAGCAGCAGAATTTCAGCCATTGCATGTAAAAGAACAGGCTGAAACATTGGGCCTGCTGATCATGGATCACTCTCACTTTTCACATAAACATTTCCATCCATCCATCATCTATACCCCCTTAGTCCTAACCAGGGTTCCAGGGATCTGCTGGAGCCCATCCCAGCTCTCTCTGGGTGAAAGGCAGGGGTCCACCCTGGACAGGTCACCAGTCCATCACAGGGCCACATAGAGACAAACAACCTCACACACTCACACTCACTCCTATGGGCAATTTAGAGTCACCAATCAACCTGACATACATGTTTTTGGACTGTGGGAGGAAACCAGAGTACCTGGAGAAAACCCACACAAGCACAGGGAAAACATGCAGACTCCACACAGAAAGGCCCCTGATGGGTTTCAAACCAGGAACCTTCTTGCTGTGAGGCAACAGTGCTAATCAGTAATCCACCGTGCTGCCCATAAACATTTCCATTCCTGTAAAATAATGTAACTGTGTTGTTTAGTTCAGTGCTAATAAAGGGCAACTAATAAATTGAAATGAGTCTTTTAATAAGTGAATGAAAATCAAAAGGGCAAGAAAAGAAAGAAAGAAAGGAAGAAGATGTTGCACCAACAAAGGCCTTTGTCTAAAAGAGTTTTTGTTTAGTTGCAGTAACAGTAACCAAATTAATTCTTAACTTTTGTTAACAAAGTGAGTCACAGTTTCTTTACTCTGGACTTTGTCCAGTTTATTAGTTTCAATGAGCCGTGAGATCAGATCAACACGAGTTGTTCTGTGTAACTTTGTTTAAAAAGTAGATGGTCATTATGACAATAGCACTATAATTACTGTCATTAGGATAATGGCTGTTGTTGAAGCGTACTGGGAAAATATCTGGCTGCAGTTGTGTAATGTGTTTAATTGGTCTCAAAGGACAAAAAGCTTAATGACCTGTTGACCATCTCTAACTTTGTTATTGTGGGAATTACAGCCAAATGGGAAGCACCAACAAAGGCCTCTGGAGCAAACAAAAAGGATGTTGGTAAAAGTTTTCATGTGTGTTTAATTGTTCTCAAAAGACAAAAAACTTGACAAATGACCTGTTGACCATTTTGAACTTAATTGCTGTGGAAATCCCAGGGAATTAATCAGAAAACTTTGTGGTGCCAAGAGCCACATCAACCATCAAGAGTGTCTGTGACAGTGTTGGATCATCCTGACAGATCTTTCTGATTACAGAGGTAAAAGGCCCACGAGAGCCGCTCGCTGTGGCCACTGGGTCATAATTAGCTGTGTGCAGACTGGCTGCAGTCAGGCCTATCCCCTGAGTCCTGGCCTGTTGTTCACCACAGTGCAGGTGGCTCCCATGGGAGGCGGCCACACTAATGACACTCATTACAGCATCCTTACATCAGCTGTGGACTTCAGTGCCAAGTCAGGTCAGTTTGATTTCTACATAATATGACACGTTTGCCAGGAGGGGGCCATGGTGGCCTTTTCTAAACACATTGCACTATACTGAACAGCCTGATGAAGCCCAGGCTGTCCCTGATGGTCACACAAACTCTTTGACTGGCAGTTTGCTGCCATCGGTGAGTGCGTGGGTGAAATAAAGACAAGATATGTCAATTATATACACCGACTAAGTACTATAATTAAGAATGAGTGAGCAATATGAGAAACAAATACTGAGTCTACGTTGATTGAATACCTTCAGGTGTTTTATAATAAAATCTGATCATAATATAATAAAATATAATCCAAAACTTGTTGATTTTCATGGATAAGAGACATGATTGATCCTGTAGTAATACAGCAGTACAAGACAGTAAGAAATAACTTAAACTTTCACCAGCGGTAACATTAAACTGATACTTCCACATAATCACATCAGTAATTATATTACAAGAATCTAATAAATATCTTGACCTGTACTGACCCAGTACGGGTCAGCCACCCAAGAGTCTTTCTCCTTAGCCTCCCTGATCTCCTCACACACATACCAGATTATTGCTTCCACAGCCACTGCACCTGTAGCTCTTTCAGCATCACCCACTGCTTGAGAAGACCCCCAGGCCGCTCACGTAAACGTTTATGTAGGAAAACAGAGTGCTTGTGGAAATCAAATGCAAATTTATTGTATTTGGGCCTAAAAATAGCTTTTCTATAATTATAGCTACTCTAGATGGCATAGCCCTGGCCTCCAGCACTACTGTGAAAAGTTATTTTTGACCAGGACATGACCTTTAACTCACACATAAAACAAATCTCTAGAACTGCATTCTTTCACCTGCACAACATTGCCAAAATTAGGAACACCCTGTCTCAAAATGATGCAGAAAAACTAGTCCATACATTTGTTACCTCAAGGCTAGATTACTGTAACTCATTACTATCTGGATGTCCCAGTTTCTCCATAAAAAGCCTCCAGTTAATCCAGAATGCTGCAGCCAGAGTCCTGACAGGAACTAGCAAGAGAGATCATATTTCTCCTATATTAGCTTCTCTTCACTGGCTCCCTGTAAAATCCAGAATAGAATTTAAAATCCTTCTTCTCAAATACAAATCCCTTCATGATCAAGCTCCTTCATACCTTAAAGACCTCATAGTACCATATTATCCCAATAGAGCACTTCGCTCTCAGAGTGCAGGTCTACTTGTGGTTCCCAGAGTTTCCAAAAGCAGAATGGGAGGCAGAGCCTTTAGCTATCAAGCTCCTCTCCTGTGGAACCAGCTCCCAGTCTGGGTTCAGACCTAAAACCTTCCTTTTTGACAAAGCATATAGTTAGGGCTGGCTTCAGGTAACCCTGAACCATCCCTTAGATATGCTGCTATAGGCTTAGACTGCCAGCCGTCTCTGTACCTTCTGCAGGTGTCCCTGGTCCTGGAGCTGCATATTGCTGATGTGCCCATTCTGCTCTGGTTAGAGTATATAATGATTTGTTGATGTGTATGGATGCAGAGTGTCAGTGGTTCTAGTGACACTGGATCTAAGTTTGGCCTTTGATACTTGTCATTACTCTGCGCTGCTCTGGGTGCTGAGCTGTTGGTTCCAGTGCTTGATTCAAGTCATACCTCAAGTCATACCTCTCTCATTGAAGTTTCTTTGTTGCTACATCTAACCACAAATCACTCCTCTCACACATGGTGTTCCACAAGGTCCCTGTTTTATTTTTTGTTGTATTTGCTTTGTTTACATCTCTTATCACTGTTATGCTGATGATATTCGACTTTTTACTACCTTTTAAGCTGATCTAACTTTTGACCTGATCTTTCATGTCGTTGGTAAACTAGGCTCGCTCACTGTTATACTTAGATGTGACCTTTGACAGGCAACTGTCAACGCATATGCATGTTAAAGGTCTGGTTCTTTTTTTTTAGCCATTAAGAAACATTAGTAAACTTAGCTGTACCAGACACTTCCTGGGCACCTCCTTGGGGAGGTGTTCCAGGCATGTCGCACTTGGAAGAGACCTTGGGGAAGACCCAGGACACGCTGGAGGGACTATGCCTCGTTCCCCCCGGATGAGCTGGACAAAGTGCCCAGACAAAAGGAAGTCTGAGCATCCCTGTTCAGGCTACTGCGCCTGCAACCCTGCCCCGGATAAACGGAAAATAATGAATAGATGGATGGATGGATGAATGAATGGAGGTCATGAAGAAGAACAGTACAAGTAAACCATTAGGGGATTTGAGACGTACCTAAAGTCTGTGTATGAAATATGGTGAGGTGGATGGATTGGTCAACATATCCTATGTTCTGGTTTTTTTCAAACCATGACCACATCCTCGATAGTTTGGTCTCCAGTACAAGGCAAAAGGTTTAATATTCTTACTGCCAAGATTCTGGTGGTCACTCCACTGCGAAGGATGATCAGCCACTGTCCCCAAAAGGCTTGGTCTACCTGAGGAGACACAAGTCGTACCTTCAAATGAACATGTAAGAATCCTAAGAATGGCTACCATATCTTTGTGACAGCCTTTACATGTGTGGGTCCATTGTATGTTACTTGAAGAAACCACAAAACCCAAGGAAGCAGTCAACGATTGAAATCCACATCTTGGGTCTCACAAAGACTTGAGTCTCAAATGTCAATCATCATTCAGACAAGGTGGAAAGAATAAGGCAAAGTGAGAAAATGTTGCATTGAAAACATTACCAACATAACATAATACCATGTAGCAACATGGTCACACACTAAAGCATAGAAAAATGTACTGAGGGTGCACCACTGATCACCACCAAAGAGGTCTAACAGCACCTTTGGGTTACAACTCCTGAGTTTCCTGAAGTTGTTTACATGTTAGTTGAGACTTTAATGAGACCCTTGGAGGGTGAAGCAGCCTGATAAAAACCTTCCACAGACTCAAACACTTTCTGACTGTGGTGTCAGTGAATGAATGAGACAGTCCAACACAGGTAACCTGTTACTGCAGTCCTCACAGTGACACTTGTTTTCTCAGCTATTATTTATGAATGTTTGCTATATGATCTGCATTATTGGTTAACACTTTGGTTGGAGAAGTTTAATGGATGATAGATTCAATATAACATATATAACTATTGATGGTTATGTAGAAATGCACAGATACAGATATCTTTATTTTGTGATCATGTTTACAGCATATATTCTAATAATCTGCTGTAATTCTACTATTGTGTGTCTGATAGTGATTCACAAAAACCTCCATGAGCCTATGTACATTTTCATTGCAGCTTTGTTAATGAACTCTGTTCTGTACAGCACTAATATCTACCCAAAGCTACTTATTGACTTTTTATCTGAAAAACAGATCATATCTTATCCACTCTGTCTCTTCCAGTCTTTTGTATATTACACTTTGGCCACTTCAGAGTTTTTACTGTTGGCAGCCATGTCCTATGACAGGTATGCGTCTATATGTAAACCTCTGCAGTATCCAACTATCATGAGGAAAACAACTGTTAATGTCTTTCTGCTTTTAGCTTGGCTTGTGCCTGCTTGTGAGCTTTCAGTGGCAGTTGTGTTGTACACTAATATAAAACTCTGCAGCTTTAGTTTGAAAGGAATTTTTTGTAATACTTCAATTTACAGTCTTCAGTGTGGGCGCTCAGTAGCAGTAACTGTATATGGTGTGTTCATGTTAGTAAGTATTGCACTGCTCCCTTTGCTTTTCATCCTTTTCACATACACCAGGATACTTCTTATATCCTACCGAAGCTGTAAAACAGTCAGAAACAAAGCTGCTCAGACCTGTTTACCTCACCTGCTGGTTTTAATCAACTTTTCCTCTTTTGTTACTTATGATGTTGTTGTAGTTCGACTGGAATCAGATTTTCCAAAAACTGCTCGTTTAGTAATGGCTTTACAAATGATCACCTATCACCCTCTGTTCAATCCAGTCATTTATGGACTAAAGATGAAAGAAATCTCTAAACACCT
The DNA here is from genome assembly GCF_900324485.2 of Mastacembelus armatus. Classification (NCBI taxonomy): domain Eukaryota; kingdom Metazoa; phylum Chordata; class Actinopteri; order Synbranchiformes; family Mastacembelidae; genus Mastacembelus; species Mastacembelus armatus. The sequence goes on from NC_046653.1 coordinate 25,148,076, forward strand.
GAAGAAGTTGTTGTTTCAGGTCAAATCACGCTAATATATCCACACTGTTAACTAATATACAGTCATTTCATCTGTAGTGATAATGCACAGATGTGGTTTCTTCACAGACATTAAATGGATTAGTTTTTATGATGTGTGTATACAGCATCATAGATATGTATGTACATTCATACTAGAATCAGTGACTGTAGTGGTGTTGATGACGCCCATAAAGGTCAAAAAGTGAAGCGAAATATTTCAAATGTTGCTGCGTTTTCACTTGCTACTCCCAGATTGAATCTTGCCAGGACAGGAATCGAACTGACGACTGATGACTCACGTCTCTAAGCTTTAGGCCCCCACTGCTCCACAATTTTAACCCTGGACACATCACACACTGCAGAACATACTGTACCTGCATATCAGGGACATTTCTATCTCCTTGCTAGTGATTTTGTGTTTCACAGTGCAATTAGGTTTATTAGCTTATACACGCTGTGGCAACTCAAAAATCTATTTGAAACTTTTAACCTAATAGTTGAGCTTCTCTGTGAAAATGTATCACTTCATTGAAGGGTCAGGACAGAAGAATGTATGATGGCTTTAAATGAAGATCTGATGGTTTATGATTGGGGATCAATATATAAAGAAAGCAACACAGATAAAGCATAGAATGAATTTCTCAGAATTTTTAAATTGTTATATGATAAAAATTGTCCAATAAAACAATATGGTAGAAATAAGAAATATACAGATAAGCCATGGATAACTAAGGGACTACAAACTTCTTGTAAAAATAAAAATGCTTTATACAGCCCAGATGTGTTTATAACACACAGAACCAGTGAAGCACAAGATAAATATAAGGCATATAAAAATAGGTTAATTAATATCATGAGAAGCTGCAAGAAGGAATATTATAGTAAAATATGAGAAGATAATAAAGACAATATGAAAGGTACATGGAAGATTTTAAATGGCTTAATTAGAAATAGTCCTAGACAGGTTAATTGTCCTCAATATTTTATTGAAAATGATAAGATTATTAATAAAATGGAAGATGTAGTTGATAAGTTTAATAGATATTTTGTAAATGCTGTACCTACTTTAACAAAAAATATCTCTGATACCGGGACATCTACAAACACACAGGTTAACCTAATAGAAAAGAATATTAGTTCAATATTTCTCAAAACAATAGAAGAAAAGGAAATTATAGAATTTGTCAATAAGTACAAAAACAAAACATCCACCGATTGTGATGGTATAGATATGAAGATTGTAAAATGGGTGATTGAGGCGATCTCTAAACCATTAGCTCACATCTTTAAGTTGTCATTCCAAACTGGACAATTTCCAAATAAAATGAAAATAGCAAAAGTCATACCGTTGTACAAATCTGGTGATAAACGCAACTTCACAAATTATAGGCCTATTTCTCTCCTGCCACAATTCTCTAAAATTTTAGAGAAACTTTTTAATGTCACACTAGATAAATTTATAGATAGACACAAAATACTTTTTGATAGTCAGTATGGATTCAGAACTAATCAGTCTACATCTTTAGCATTAACTTAACTTGTAGAAGAAATTACTACTTCAATGGACAAAAAGAAATATGCAGTTTGGATATTTATTGATTTAAAAAAAGCTTTTGACACAATAAATTGTGAAATATTAATCAATAAACTGGAAAGGTATGGGATTCTGGGGATTGTACTAAATTGGGTCAGGAATTATTCAGTTAACAGAAAACAGTTTGTCAAGATGGGAGAGCACCAGTCTGAACATTGAGTGTGGTGTCCCCCAGGGGTCAGTATTGGGTCCGATGAAAAAATATTGTTGATATTATATAATTATTGTATAATACATTTTGTGTGGTGTACAAAAAGTATATGGCATGTATTAATGAACTGATAATGAGTATGGATATGTGAAGATGGATTTGCGGGTATAGGGAACAGGGTAGGACTAGATAAGTGTATACTTCTTCCATTTCAAACATTTAATGCATAAGAATAGTGCATTAGTGCTGTGCTTATTGTTTGTTCTGATGGTCAAAATAAGTCATTACTGTTGTTTTTAAATTTGAATGTTTGAAATAAATAAATTGTGATTTGACAAAACGTCACCAGGACATATGGCTAGGAAGTAATCAGGAAAGTGAGTTTTCAGCATTAATTTCTTAAATGACTTTGGACTAAAGGTGGATAAGATGCTAGAAATACTTTCATCCTCCTTCACTGAGGTGATAATGGTCAGTTTGTGTTCAGACTGTTTCAGAGAAGTTGATTCATCTAGACAGGTGACCTGTCCAGGGTGTAGCCCTGCCTTTCACCCAGAGAGCTGGGATAGGCTCCAGCAGATCCCTGCGACCCTGGTTAGGAATAAGGGGGAATAGAAAACGAGAGTTATGCATGTAACTGTGGTTCTATGAATACTGAATGACTGCCAGAGGGCAGTGCTGCAAGCACTGAATGACTCATACCAGAGATGACATCGACAATCCAGTGGGAGAGGCAATGCTTGGAAGGCGCGACCCACTTAGGACCATCATAGCACAAGAACAACTGGTCAGATGTTCTTACAGCAGCTGTAGCTGCAATGTATGCCCTCAGTGCCCGTACTGGGCACAATAATTTCAGCCTGCCCCCCCGCTTCCGGTGTGGGATCAAACCGTGCAAGTCTTGTGGGTTGGTTGCAGTGCAAATGAGAGAGTACCTTCTGTTACGCGTTACGCTTCTGTGTTCGGCCAAAGCGTAACGCCTGAGTATGGGCTCCATCTCAGGCATTTATCACTGACTGAAAGGGCATGCGGTTCGCTGATGTGTTTTGCTGAAGTAATGGCCAGAATACAGTTTTAAGTGACACCCACTTCAGTGAAAGTGACTTATATGGCCAAGTATGGTGACCAAGTATTGTGCTCTGCATTTAATCCATCACAAGGTGCACACGCACAGTAGTGAACACACACACACACCATGCACACACACTCGGAGCAGCGGCCAATGCTCGCAGCATTGGCTGTTGGGGGTTCCCTCAGTCGTGGTATTGAAGGTGGACAGGGCACTGGCTATTCACTCTGTGCCACTGACAATTCCTGCCGGACCTGAGACTTGAACCTGCAATTTTCAGGCTCTGCCTCCCAGTCTGCTTTTGGAAACTCTGGGAACCACAAGTAGACCTGCACTCTGAGAGAAAAGTGGTCTATTGAGATAATATGGTACTATGAGGTCTTTGAGGTATGAAGGAGCTTGATCATGAAGGGATTTGTATGTGAGAAGAAGGATTTTAAATTCTATTCTGGATTTTACAGGGAGCCAATGAAGAGAAGCTAATATAGTTTATTCATATCTATATATTCATATAATATAGCTAATATGATCTCTCTTGCTAGTTCCTGTCAGGACTCTGGCTGCAGCATTCTGGATTAACTGGAGGCTTTTTATGGAGACACTGGGACATCCAGATAGTAATGAGGTACAGTAATCTAGCCTTGAGGTAACAAATATATGGACTAGTTTTTCTGCATCATTTTGAGACAGGGTGTTCCTAATTTTGGCAATGTTGCACAGGTGAAAGAAGGCAGTTCTAGAGATTTGTTTTATGTGTGAGTTAAAGGACATGTCCTGGTCAAAAATAACTCCAAGGTTTTTCACAGTAGTGCTGGAGGCCAGGGCTATGCCATCTAAAGTAGCTATAATTTTAGAAAAGCCATTTCTTGGGTTTTTAGGCCCAAATACAATAACTTCTGTTTTCTATGAATTTAAAAGTAGAAAGTTACTGGTCATCCAGGCCTTTATGTCAGTTAGACAGGCTTGAAGTCTGGTTAACTGGTTTGTGTTAACAGGTTTCATAGATAGATACAGCTGAATGTGATCTGCATAGCAGTGGTAATTAATAGAGTGCTTCCTAATGACATAGCCTAAAGGAAGCATGTACAGGGTGAACAGAATTGGTCCTAGCACAGAACCTTGTGGAACTCCATAACTAACTTCTGTGCATGTGGAAGGTTCATCATGGACATGAACGAACTGGAATCTGTCCGATAAATAGGATTGGAACCATTTTAACGCTGTTCCTCTGATACCAGTCACATGCTCCAGTCTCTGTAATAAGATGTTGTGGTCAATGGTGTCGAATGCAGCACTAAGGTCTAGGAGGACAAGTATAGAAACAAGTCCATTATCTGATGCTAAGAGAAGATCGTTGGTAACTTTTAACAGTGCTGTTTCTGTACTATGATGTGCTCTAAATCCTGATTGAAAATCTTCAAATAGTTCATTCCTGTGTAAGTGGTCTGATATCTGCTTAGCAACAGCTTTTTCTAGGACCTAAGAAATAAATGGTAGGTTGGATAGTGGTCTATAATTAGCCAAGACTCCTGGAGCAAGACCAGGCTTTTTGAGTAAGGGTTTGATTACTGCAGTCTTAAAGGCTTGTGGTATGTAGCCTGATAACCGCTGCGAACCGTGCGCAAGAAGAAAAGAGGAAAAGAGCCTCGGATGATGCTGGAATATATATATCACCTCGGGGGTCATCTGGGGTCATAGGTGACTTTTTTGATATAATTACTCAAACTGCGCAGGCACGAGGGAACATTCAGTGCTTGTCAGGAAGGATGAAATAGAGCACTAATAGAACACAGGCAAGTGTAAATATTAAAGCAGTTTGTTTTACCGTATACATTTATTTTACTTAAATGCCAAACTCATGTTTCATAAAACATAAACCTTGTCTGATTAAGACAACATAGGGAAACATATGAGGATGTACACTATTGTACATGTATGGGAAAATATCTGGGTCATTCAGTGTGTTCAGCACAGTGTTGTGTAGGCCCTTTGTGTATTCATGAAGTAAAAGACTGACCAGGCATGTGGTTGTTTTAACAGACAAATTCAAGTTTCTTGTGCTTGTAGATTAAAGTGTTTTGTTAAAATATTGCTCCAAATTAAAAAACAAATATAATGTGAAGCCACGTTCAGTATGTAATATGTAACTTTTTAGTCTAAGCTTAATTTTCTAAGTGCAGTGCTCCTTCGGTTTATTTTTTTACTTATTTAAAGGTGTGAATATTTCACATGAGCAGCAGAATTTCAGCCATTGCATGTAAAAGAACAGGCTGAAACATTGGGCCTGCTGATCATGGATCACTCTCACTTTTCACATAAACATTTCCATCCATCCATCATCTATACCCCCTTAGTCCTAACCAGGGTTCCAGGGATCTGCTGGAGCCCATCCCAGCTCTCTCTGGGTGAAAGGCAGGGGTCCACCCTGGACAGGTCACCAGTCCATCACAAGGCCACATAGAGACAAACAACCTCACACACTCACACTCACTCCTATGGGCAATTTAGAGTCACCAATCAACCTGACATACATGTTTTTGGACTGTGGGAGGAAACCAGAGTACCTGGAGAAAACCCACACAAGCACAGGGAGAACATGCAGACTCCACACAGAAAGGACCCTGATGGGTTTCAAACTAGGAACCTTCTAGCTGTGAGGCAACAGTGCTAATCAGTAATCCACCGTGCTGCCCATAAACATTTCCATTCCTGTAAAATAATGTGACTGTGTTGTTTAGTTCAGTGCTAATAAAGGGCAACTAATAAATTGAAATGAGTCTTTTAATAAGTGAATGAAAATCAAAAGGGCAAGAAAAGAAAGAAAGAAAGAAAGAAAGAAAGGAAGAAGATGTTGCACCAACAAAGGCCTTTGTCTAAAAGAGTTTTTGTTTAGTTGCAGTAACAGTAACCAAATTAATTCTTAACTTTTGTTAACAAAGTGAGTCACAGTTTCTTTACTCTGGACTTTGTCCAGTTTATTAGTTTTAATGAGCCGTGAGATCAGATCAACACGAGTTGTTCTGTGTAACTTTGTTTAAAAAGTAGATGGTCATTATGACAATAGCACTATAATTACTGTCATTAGGATAATGGCTGTTGTTGAAGCGTACTGGGAAAATATCTGGCTGCAGTTGTGTAATGTGTTTAATTGGTCTCAAAGGACAAAAAGCTTAATGACCTGTTGACCATCTCTAACTTTGTTATTGTGGGAATTACAGCCAAATGGGAAGCACCAACAAAGGCCTCTGGAGCAAACAAAAAGGATGTTGGTAAAAGTTTTCATGTGTGTTTAATTGTTCTCAAAAGACAAAAAACTTGACAAATGACCTGTTGACCATTTTGAACTTAATTGCTGTGGAAATCCCAGGGAATTAATCAGAAAACTTTGTGGTGCCAAGAGCCACATCAACCATCAAGAGTGTCTGTGACAGTGTTGGATCATCCTGACAGATCTTTCTGATTACAGAGGTAAAAGGCCCACGAGAGCCGCTCGCTGTGGCCACTGGGTCATAATTAGCTGTGTGCAGACTGGCTGCAGTCAGGCCTGTCCCCTGAGTCCTGGCCTGTTGTTCACCACAGTGCAGGTGGCTCCCATGGGAGGCGGCCACACTAATGACACTCATTACAGCATCCTTACATCAGCTGTGGACTTCAGTGCCAAGTCAGGTCAGTTTGATTTCTACATAATATGACACGTTTGCCAGGAGGGGGCCATGGTGGCCTTTTCTAAACACATTGCACTATACTGAACAGCCTGATGAAGCCCAGGCTGTCCCTGATGGTCACACAAACTCTTTGACTGGCACTTTGCTGCCATCGGTGAGTGCGTGTGTGAAATAAAGACAAGATATGTCAATTATATACACCGACTAAGTACTATAATTAAGAATGAGTGAGCAATATGAGAAACAAATACTGAGTCTACGTTGATTGAATACCTTCAGGTGTTTTAAAATAAAATCTGATCATAATATAATAAAATATAATCCAAAACTTGTTGATTTTCATGGATAAGAGACATGATTGATCCTGTAGTAATACAGCAGTACAAGACAGTAAGAAATAACTTAAACTTTCACCAGCGGTAACATTAAACTGATACTTCCACATAATCACATCAGTAATTATATTACAAGAATCTAATAAATATCTTGACCTGTACTGACCCAGTACGGGTCAGCCACCCAAGAGTCTTTCTCCTTAGCCTCCCTGATCTCCTCACACACCCCAGATTATTGCTTCCACAGCCACTGCACCTGTAGCTCTTTCAGCATCACCCACTGCTTGAGAAGACCACCAGGCCGCTCACGTAAACGTTTATGTAGGAAAACAGAGTGCTTGTGGAAATCAAATGCAAAATTTATTGTATTTGGGCCTAAAGATAGCTTTTCTATAATTATAGCTACTTTAGATGGCATAGCCCTGGCCTCCAGCACTACTGTGAAAAGTAATTTTTGACCAGGACATGTCCTTTAACTCACACATAAAACAAATCTCTAGAACTGTCTTCGTTCACCTGCACAACATTACCAAAATTAGGAACATCCTGTCTCAAAATGATGCAGAAAAACTAGTCCATGCATTTGTTACCTCAAGGCTAGATTACAGTAAGTCATTACTATCTGGATGTGCCAGTATCTCCGTAAAAAGCCTCCAGTTAATCCAGAATGCTGCAGCCAGAGTCCTGACAGGAACTAGCAAGAGAGATCATATTTCTCCTATATTGGCTTCTCTTCATTGGCTCCCTGTAAAATCCAGAATAGAATTTAAAATCCTCCTCCTCACACACAAATCCCTTCACGATCAAGCTCCTTCATACCTTAAAGACCTCATAGTACCATATTATCCCAATAGAGCACTTCGCTCTCAGAGTGCAGGTCTACTTGTGGTTCCCAGAGTTTCCAAAAGCAGAATGGGAGGCAGAGCCTTTAGCTATCAAGCTCCTCTCCTGTGGAACCAGCTCCCAGGCTGGGTTCAGGAGGCAGACACTCTGTGTACTTTTAAGGCTAGACTTAAAACCTTCCTCTTTGACAAAGCATATAGTTAGGGCTGGCTTCAGGTAACCCTGAACCATCCCTTAGTTATGCTGCTATAGGCCTCGACTGCCCGAGGACCATTGGTGCACTGAGCTCCCCTTCCCGAACCCATTCCTTCCCCCACCTCATGTATATTCCACCATTGAATGTCACTAACCTTGTGCTCTCTCTCTCCCCTAGTTTGTGCTCTCTCCCTCTCTCTCTGTTCTCTCTTTGTACCTTCTGCAGGTGTCCCTGGTCCTGGAGCTGTATATCGCTGATGTGCAGTTAGTGGCCACACCAACCTGCAGTGTCTATTTGTTGTTTATTGTTGCTGTTCTTTTCTCTCTCCTCTATCCACTCACCCCAACCGGTCGAGGCAGATGGCCGCCCAAACTGAGCCCGGTTCTGCTGGAGGTTTTTTCCTCTGTTAAAGGGAGTTTTTCCTCTCCACTGTCGCCAAGTTCTTGCTCATAAGGGAATTGTTGGGTTTTTTGTTTTTGTAAAGTGCTCTGAGATGATTTGTATTGTGATTTGGTGCTATACAAATAAATTGAATTGAACTGAATTGAATTGAATTAAGACAACATAGGGAAACATATGAGGATGTACACTATTGTATGAATGTAATTCATTCAGTGTGTTCAGCACAGTGTTGTGTAGGCCCTTTGTGTATTCATGAAGTAAAAGACTGACCAGGCATGTGGTTGTTTTAACAGACAAATTCAAGTTTCTTGTGCTTGTAGATTAAAGTGTTTTGTTAAAATATTGCTCCAAATTAAAAAACAAATATAATGTGAAGCCACGTTCAGTATGTAATATGTAACTTTTTAGTCTAAGCTTAATTTTCTAAGTGCAGTGCTCCTTTGGTTTATTTTTTACTTTTTTAAAGGTGTGAATATTTTATTTTATTTTAATTTATAGGCTATAGTTCTAGACTGAACTAGAATGCAACCACAGGGGGCACAATCCAGTGTCTTCATGTGCCAGTCCCAAGTACGGGTAAATGCAGAGGGTTGTGTCAGGAAGGGAATCCAACGTAAAATTTCAGCCAAATCAAACATGTGAATCACAAATATAACTTCCATACTGGATCGGTCGCGGCCCGGGTTAACAACAATCGCCACTAGTGCTGTTGACCTACAGGGTGCCAGTGGAAATTGGACTACTGTTGGTCGAAGAAGGAGAGGAGGAAGGCGTGTTCGTAGGCAAAGAGAGAAGAGGAAGGGCAAGAGTGTAGGACTTAGAGTAGGGACTTTGAATGTAGGGACTTTGTCAGGGAAAACTAGAGAGTTGGCTGATATGATGGTGAGAAAAAAGGTGGATATCTTGTGTGTTCAGGAGACCAGGTGGAAAGGTAGCAAGGCCTATAGATTAGGAGCAGGGTTCAAGCTGTTTTATCATGGTGTGGATGGAAAGAGGAATGGAGTAGGAGTTATCCTGAAGGAGGATTTTGCTAGGAATGTTCTGGGGGTGAAGAGAGTGTCAGATAGGGTGATGAGTCTGAAGCTGGAAGTTCAAGGTGTGATGTTGAATGTTGTCAGTGGTTATGCCCCACAGGTAGGATGTGAGTTAGAAGAGAAGGAGAAATTCTGGAGGGAGATGGATGGGGTGATTCAGGTTATCCCTAGTGGTGAGAGAGTGGTGATTGGGGCAGACTTCAACGGACATGTTGGTGAGGGAAACAGAGGTGACGAGGAAGTGATGGGTAAGTTTGGTATGCAGGACAGGAATGCAGAAGTACAGATGGTGGTAGACTTTGCAAAAATGATGGAAATAGTTATAGTGAACACATTTTTCCAGAAAAGGGAGGAGCATAGGGTGACATATAAGAGTGGAGGCAGGAGCACACAAGTTGATTACATCTTGTGCAGACATTTCAACCTGAAAGAGTTCAGTGACTGCAAAGTAGTTGGTGGGGAGAGTGTAGCCAGACAGCATTGAATGGTGGTGTGTAGGATGACTCTGGTGGTGAGGAAGATGAAGAGGACAAGGGAAGAGTAGAGGACCAAGTGGTGGAAGTGGAAAAATGAAGAGTGTTGTGTGGCTTTCAGGCAGGAGCTGAAACAGGCTATGGGAGGTCAGGAGGTTCTTCCAGATGACTGGACAGCTACAGCTAAAGTGATCAGGGAGACAGGTAGGAGGGTACTTGGTGTGTCATCTGGAAAGAGGAAAGCAGATAAGGAGACTTGGTGGTGGAATGAGGAAGTTCAAGAGTGTGTTAAGAGGAAAAGGTTAGCTAAAAAGAAGTGGGACACAGAGGACAGAAGAGAACAGACAGGAGTACAGGGAGATGCAGCATAAGGTGAAGGTAGAGGTGGCAAAGGCCAAACAAAGGGCATATGAGGATTTGTATGATAGGTTGGACTTTAAGGAGAGAGAGGTGGATTTGTACAGGTTGGCGAGGCAGAGAGACAGAGATGGGAAGGATGTGCAGCAGGTTAGGGTGATTAAGGACAGGGATGGAAATGTGTTGACAGGTGCCAGTGTGATGAAAAGATGGAAGGGATACTTTGAAGAGTTGATGAATGAGAAGAATGTCAGAGAGCACAGAGTAGAAGAGGTGACTGTTGTGGAGCAGGAAGTAGCAAAGATCAGTAAGGATGAAGTGAGGAAGGCGTTGAAGAGGATAAAGATTGGGAAGGCAGTTGGTCCTGACGACATACCTGTGGAGGTATGGAAGTGTTTAGGAGAGGTGGCAGTAGAGTGACTGGGCTACTTAACAAGATCTTGGAGAGTGAGAGGATGCCTGAGGAATGGAGGAGAAGTGCCCATCTTTAAGAACAAGGGAGATGTGTGGAGTTGTGGAAACTACAGAGAAATAAAGCTGATGAGTCACACAATGAAGTTATGGGAAAGAGTAGTGGAGGCTAGGCTGAGGTCAGAAGTGAGCATTTGTGAGCAGCAGTATGGTTTCATGCCAAGAAAGAGCCCCACAGATGCAATATTTGCTTTGGGAAAGCTGATGGAGAAGTGCAGAGAAGGCCAGAAGGAGCTGCATTGTGTCTTTGTAGATTTGGAAAAAGCGTATGACAGGGTGCCGAGAGAGGAACTGTGGTGGAGTGGCAGAGAAGTATGTTCGAGTGGTGCAGGACATGTATGAAAGCTGTAAGACGTGTGCTGTAGGGGTGACAGAGGAGTTCAAGGTGGAGGTGGTACTGCACCAAGGATCGGCTTTGAGCCCCTTCTTGTTTGCTGTGGTGATGGACAGGCTGACAGATGAGGTTAGACAGGAATCTCTGTGGGCCATGATGTTTGCAGATGATATTGTCATCTGTAGTGAGAGCAGGGAGCAGGGGGAGGAAAATCTAGAGAGGTGGAGGTTTGCTCTGGAAAGGGGAGGAATGAAACTGAGCCACAGTAAAACAGAGTACATATGTGTAAATGAGAGGGACTCAAGTAGAACGGTGAGGTTACTGGGAGTAGAGGTGAAGAAGGTGGAGGAATTTAAGTACCTAAGGTCAACAGACCAGAGCAATGGAGAGTGTGGAAAAGAAGTGAAGAGACGTGCAAGCAGGTTGGAATGGGTGGAGGAAAGTGTCAGGTGTGATGTGTGACAAAAGAGTGTCAGCAAGAATGAAAGGAAAGGTGGACAAGACAGTGGTGAGACCAGCAATGTTGTCTGGTTTAGAGACAGTGGCACTGAGAAAAAGACAGAGGAGGAGGAGCTGGAGGTAGCAGAGCTGAAGATGTTGAGGTTCTCTCTGGGAGTGACGAGGATGGATAGGATCAGGAATGAGGACATCAGAGGGACAGCTCATGTTAGATGTTTTGGAGAAAAAGCCAGGAAAGCCAGATTGAGATGGTTTGGACATGTTCAGAGGAGGGACAGTGAATACATTGGTAAAAGGATGCTGAGGTTAGAGCTGCCAGGAAGGAGGTCTAGAGGAAGACCAAAGGCGGGGTTCTTGGATGTAGTGAAAGAGGACATGAGGGTAGTTGGTGTGGGTGAGGAGGATACAGGGGATAGGGTTAAATAGAGGCAGATGATTCGCTGTGGCAATCCCTGAAGGGAGCAGCCGAAAGGAGAAGAAGAAGAAGGCCTAGACTGCACGAGGACCATTGGTCAACTGAGCTCCCCTACCCTATCCCTCGCCTCCCTTCCCTTCCCTTCTCTTCCTCTCCTCCCCCCTCACATGTATATTCTACCATTGAATGTCACTAATTTTGTGCTCTCTCTCTCTGTCCTGATCCAGCCTCTGCAGGATCCGATTCAGAAGGAGGACTGGGAAGTGATTCCTATGTCTCTGGCCAAGACATAGTGTAAAATGACTTAGTTGTGTTAGTGCTAGCTAGTCCTCAATGCAGCCCAAAGAACCCCAAAGAGGGGCGGGACCTGTTGTCTCTAAAGCCAACTAAACCTCTGCTGCATTCAGATCACATACATTTGTGGTGGTTAGTATTATATTCTCTTTAATAATAGCATTCATGTGTGTTTCAATAAATGTGCTAATCATGTAGTGATTAAAAAATGACCAATGACTATCAAATGACCAATTTTCTAATTTTTGTTTGATGGACTATAAATGTAAAAGTAAACTGAAAACAGTTTGTTTCCTGACTTTGGTTTTCCATTCATTTATCAATCTGGTTTCTGCCTGTTTTTCTGGGGTCGGGATGCGGGGGAAGTGGCAGAGATGCCCAAACTTCCTACCATACCCTCCCTCGACACTTCCTCTAGCTCTTCCGGGGGAATACTGAGGATTTCCCAGGCCAGAGAGTCATAGTCCCTCCAACGTGTCCTAGGTCTTCCATGGGGCCTCCTTCCGGTGGGGCATGTCCGGAACACCTTCACCAAGGGACATCTAAGGGGTATCCGGGACAGATTCAGCTTTTTCTTTACCACAACAGAACGGTACTGTGACGGAGCAGACCGTCACTAGTTCCACAGGAATAACCGTAGGCCAGATGTGCAGCCCATATCCCAGCCATTAAGAAAATGCGCTGGTAGTCATCACGCAAACAGGCACATTTCCATCCACACAAACATACATAAACATTGCCATTATAACTCACTTCTGTCATAGTATCCCTGCCGGTCACAAACACCTATTATAGGGCATCAAGGGTGCACAGTTGCTGCACACTTGACCACATTGCTGCTGCTGCACCAATCTGTCTGTCAATCTCCGATTCCATTATTCCCTCACTCAACAAGACCCTGAGACACTTAAACTCTTCCACTTGAGGCACAGTCATTCCTCTGACCTGGAGAGTGCAGGCCACCTTTTTCCAGTTGAGAGCCATGGCCTCGAACTTGGAGGTACTGATTCCCATACCAGCCACTTCACACTCAGATGCAAACTTCCCCAGTGCATGCTGAAGTTCCTGGCTCGATGAAGCCAACAGGACAACATCATCTGGAAAAAACAAGAGATGGAATCCGGTGGTTCCTGAAATGGACTCCCTCCCACTCCTGGCACCTAGGAATTCTGTGAAAAACTAAAGAACAGAACTGGGAACAAAGGGTAGCCCTGCAGGAATCCAACATGCATTAGAAACAGGTCCAACTTACTGCCGGCAATGTGAACCAATCTCTTGCTCCACTCGTACAAAGAATGGACAACCCTTAGCAAAGGCCCTCGGACTGACAATGTTCCCATTTGCGGTCAGCAGCTCACCACCTCCACTGTAAACAGTGTTAGCAGAGCACCACTTCCACCTCCTGAGGCACCGGATGGTTTGCCAGAATTTCCTCGAGGCTGACCAATATTCCTCCTCCATGCCGTCACCAAACTCCTCCCAGACTCAAGATTTTGCCTCTGTCACCGTCCGGGCTGCAGCACGCCTGGCCTGACAGTACCCATTAGCTGCCTCAGGAGTCAAGCAAGAAGATGTTTACATGTTAGTTGAGACTTTAATGAGACCCTTGGAGGGTGAAGCAGCCTGATAAAAACCTTCCACAGACTCAAACACGTTCTGACTGTGGTGTCAGTGAATGAATGAGACAGTCCAACACAGGTAACCTGTTACTGCAGTCCTCACAGTGACACTTGTTTTCTCAGCTATTATTTATGAATGTTTGCTATATGATCTGCATTATTGGTTAACACTTTGGTTGGAGAAGTTTAATGGAGGATAGATTCAATATAACATATATAACTATTGATGGTTATGTAGAAATGCACAGATACAGATATCTTTATTTTGTGATCATGTTTACAGCATATATTCTAATAATCTGCAGTAATTCTACTATTGTGTGTCTGATAGTGATTCACAAAAACCTCCATGAGCCTATGTACATTTTCATTGCAGCTTTGTTAATGAACTCTGTTCTTTACAGCACTAATATCTACCCAAAGCTACTGATCGACATTTTATCTGAAAAACAGATCACAACTTATCCACTCTGCCTCTTCCAGTCTTTTGTATATTACTGTCTTGCTGGTTCTGAGTTTTTACTGTTGACAGCCATGTCCTATGACAGGTATGCGTCTATATGTAAACCTCTGCAGTATCCAACTATCATGAGGAAAACAACTGTTAATGTCTTTCTGCTTTTAGCTTGGCTTGTGCCTGCTTGTGAGCTCTCAGTGTCAGTCTCAGTGTACGCTGTTATAAAACTCTGCAGCTTTAGTTTGAAAGGAATTTTTTGTAATAATTCAATTTACAGTCTTCAGTGTGGGCGCTCAGTAGCAGTAACTGTATATGGTGTGTTCATGTTAGTAAGTATTGTACTGCTCCCTTTGCTTTTCATCCTTTTCACATACACCAGGATACTTCTTATATCCTACAGAAGCTGTAAAACAGTCAGAAACAAAGCTGCTCAGACCTGTTTACCTCACCTGCTGGTTTTAATCAACTTTTCCTGCTTTGTTACTTATGTTGTTGTAGTTCGACTGGAATCAGATTTTCCAAAAACTGTTCGTTTAGTAATGGCTTTACAAATGATCACCTATCACCCTCTGTTCAATCCAGTCATTTATGGACTAAAGATGAAAGAAATCTCTAAACACCTGAAGAAGTTGTTGTTTCAGGTCAAATCACACTAATATATCCACACTGTTAACTAATGTACAGTCATTTCATCTGTAGTGATAATGCAGAGATGTGGTTTCTTCACAGACATTAAATGGATTAGTTTGTATGACCATGTAGAATGTCATATTAAGTACATTTATGATTATTAGTATTATTGTCTCTAGTTGTATTTATTAGGGCTGTCAAAATGAACGCGTTAATCCAAATTCATTTTAACGGCACTAATTGTATGAACGCACAATTAACGTACAGTGGGGCAAAAAAGTATTTAGTCAGCCACCAATTGTGCAAGTTCTCCCACTTAAAAAGATGAGAGGCCTGTAATTTTCATCATAGGTATACCTCAACTATGAGAGAGAAAATGAGAAAAAAAAAAAAATCCAGAAAATCACATTGTCTGATTTTTAAAGAATTTATTTGCAAATTATGGTGGAAAATAAGTATTTGGTCAATAACAAAAGTTCATCTCAGTACTTTGTTATATACCCTTGGTTGGCAATGACAGAGATCAAACGTTGTCTGTAAGTCTTCACAAGGTTTTCACACACTGTTGCTGGTATTTTGGCACATTCCTCCATGCAGATCTCCTCTAGAGCAGTGATGTTTTGGGGCTGTCGCTGGGCAACACGGACTTTCAACTCCCTCCAAAGATTTTCTATGGGGTTGAGATCTGGAGACTGGCTAGGCCACTCCAGGACCTTGAAATGCTTCTTACGAAGCCACTCCTTCGTTACCCGGGCGGTGTGTTTGGGATCATTGTCATGCTGAAAGACCCAGCCACGTTTCATCTTCAATGCCCTTGCTGATGGAAGGAGGTTTTCACTCAAAATCTGACGATACATGGCCCCATTCATTCTTTCCTTTACATGGATCAGTCGTCCTGGTCCCTTTGCAGAAAAACAGCCCCAAAGCATGATGTTTCCACCCCCATGCTTCACAGTGGGTATGGTGTTCTTTGGATGCAACTCAGCATTCTTTCTCCTCCAAACACGACGAGTAGAGTTTTTACCAAAAACTTCTATTTTGGTTTCATCTGACCATATGACATTCTCCCAATCCTCTTCTGGATCATCCAAATGCTCTCTAGCAAACTTCAGACGGGCCTGGACATGTACTGGCTTAAGCAGGGGGACACGTCTGGCACTGCAGGATTTGAGTCCCTGGTGGCGTAGTGTGTTACCAATGGTAGCCTCTGGTTGTTACTTTGGTCCCAGCTCTCTGCAAGTCATTCACTAGGTCCCCCCGTGTGGTTCTGTGATCTTTGCTCACCGTTCTTGTGATCATTTTGACCCCACGGGGTGAGGTCTTGCGTGGAGCCCCAGATCGAGGAAGATTATCAATGGTCTTGTATGTCTTCCATTTTCTAATAATTGCTCCCACAGATTTCTTCACACCAAGCTGCTTACCTATTGCAGATTCAGTCTTCCCAGCCTGGTGCAGGTCTACAATTTTGTTTCTGGTGTCCTTTGACAGCTCTCTGGTTTTGGCCATAGGGGAGTTTGGAGTGCGACTGTTTGAGGTTGTGGACAGGTGTCTTTTATACTGATAACGAGTTCAAACAGGTGCCATTAATACAGGTAATGAGTGGAGGACAGAGGAGCCTCTTACAGAAGAAGTTACAGGTCTGTGAGAGCCAGAAATCTTGCTTGTTTGTGGGTGACCAAATACTTATTTTCCACAATAATTTGCAAATAAATTCTTTAAAAATCAGACAATGTGATTTTCTGGATTTTTCTTCTCATTTTGTCTCTCATAGTTGAGGTATACCTATGATGAAAATTACAGGCCTCTCTCATCTTTTTAAGTGGGAGAACTTGCACAATTGGTGGCTGACTAAATACTTTTTTGCCCCACTGTGTATATATATATATATATATATATATATCCATTCACCACTGTCATTTATCTTTTCACTCAAAGTGTATCACCTGTATTTCATGTTATAAAAACATTAGTTCTTGTGACAAATGTATTATGTTGTAGAAGGTCAATAATTTGTCCTAATGCGAAATATGTGGCTCCAGTTTAGAAAGACATGACAGAGGTTTGTCTGTAACACTTCACAATCATGTTCAAATCATACACGACTCATCATGATTTACTGCTTGAATTACTTTGAGATGTATGATGACTTACCATTCACAAATGGTCAGATCACTATGACTTTATGTGATTAGTTCATAGTTCATAGATCATCAATTAAAGAATGATAATTCACAGTTTGGTTCTTGTTTGGACCAGTGGGTTGTGATAAGTTTGCTACATGCTTACAATTATCACTCTAAACGCACTGGATATAACACATTTATAGAGAATTCTCTTACAAACAAATCTTAATCATATGAGTGGAGCACTGAATGGACTCTTTTGAGCCATACTGCAATCCATATTTTTCATCACTATTTAGGAATGTAGTGCATACACTGCCTGGCCAAATAAATGTCACTATTTGGATTTACAGTGCATTCAGAAAATATTCAGACCCCCTTCGCTTTTGTTCATTTTGTTATGGTGCAGTCTGATACTACAATAATTTTATTTCTTCTTAAAATCTTGATTTTATGTTTTAACAGAAACATGGTTAGATAGCAGGGCAGGAAATGCAGTTCTTATTGAATCCACTCCACCTAAATTTACATTTCTATCAGAAATAATAAACTGCACAACACAGATGCCAACTCTGCAGCCCTCCAGGAGACCCTTGGTAGAACTGACACACTTTACACCTGTCAATGACAAAACAGTTGAAAAGAACATCTCCAGCCTGAGTTCATCCACCTGTTGCCTCGATGTTTAACCCACTAGATTTCTGAAATCAGTACTAAGCAGTTTGTTACTACAACTCACTCAGTTAATAACTCATTACAGTCTGGAACATTTCCAAGGGCCCTGAAAATTGCTGTCATCAAGCCTCTCCTGAAGAAGAGCAGTCTTGATGCCACAGTACTGAACAACTACCGGCCCATATCAAACCTGGCTTTTTTAGGCAAAATCCTTGATAAAGCTACTGACCTTCTCCTGTTAAACAACTGCTTTGATGATTTTAAGTCAGGTTTTAGGCCCCACCACAGCACTGAGACTGTAGCTCAGTGCTGTGGTGGGGCCTAAAACCTGACTGAAAATCAGCAACAGCAACACCACATGTGCACTCATCAAGGTGACAAATGACATTCGTCTGAACACCGACGCTGGTAGAGCCTCTGTCTTAGTACTGTTGCATCTGAGTGATGCTGTTGATACAGTGGACCATGCGATCCTGTTACAAAAGTTAGAAGACTGGATAGGTATCTCTGGTACTGCCCTTAAATGGTCTAAGTCCTACCTGGAAACAGGAAGTACTTAATTGAAATTGGTAATTGTCTCAGGCCAAATGGTGTTGACATGTGGGGTCCCCCAGGGGTTCATCTTGGGACCCCTGTTGTTCAATCTTTACATGTTTCCTTTAGGCATAATTATACGCAGAAACAATGTGTCCTACCATAACTATGCAGATGACACTCAGATTTACATTTCACTCACAGCTGGCGAATATGGACCATTCGATTCATTGTGTCACTGCATTGAACAGATCACTGTGGATGAAAAACAACTTTCTCCAAATAAACAGTGACAAGACTGAAATAATCATCTTTGGGCCACAGAAACAAAGAGAAACTGTCAGCACTCACCTTGAGTCTCTTTCTCAAAAATCTAAAAATCAGGTTAGAAATCTAGGGGTAATCATGGACTCAGACTTGAATTTAACAGCCACATTAAATTGATTCCATCGTCAGCATTTTACCACCTCAAAAACAGAATCAAAGGGATCATGTCTAAACCAGACTTGGAAAGACTCATCCATGCATTGATCTCCAGTAGGTTAGATTACTGTAATGGCCTGCTCACGGGGCTCTCAATACGAGATGTAAGGCAGCTACAGTACATTCAGAACGCTGCTGATCCGGTCCTGACTAGAACCAGGAAGTACGACCACATTAATACTGTTTCAGATCTCTGCATTGGCTTCCTGTCGCTCAGAGAATAGACTGCTCGTGTATAAGTCCGTTCATGGCTCAGCACCACAGTACATCTCTGACATGTTGGTGCCATATGAACCACCTCGAACTCTGAGAACATCAGTGACAGGCCTTCTGCTTATGCCCAGAGTCAGGACTAAACAGGGAAAAGCAGCGTTTCAGTTTTATGCAGCTAAAATCTGGACTAGTCTTCTTGATGATGTTACTCAAGCCTGATCTCTGGCAATATTTAAGTCCAAGCTAAAAACCTTTCTTTTTAGTGTGGCATATAACATATGACAACTGAAAGTCAATTATCTGTAGTCATTCTCCTTTAATTTTATTTGACTTTGAATTACTCTGTGTATGATTTGTGCTATATAAATAAACTTGCCTTGCCTATAGCCCCGAATGTCTGTCTGCATCGAGTGATACTCGCATCTGGAAATATGTTAATGATCCATGTGTCACTGAAAACACAGACATCTGTAGATTCACACTGGGTAGTCCTCTGCAGTCATTGTTAATGTATTTTTATGGAGCATATGGTGGAAAGAAGGATTGACGGGAGAGCTGTTCAGTAAGGGTTACACTTTTGACACAGACCCCCACCTCCTTGCCACATGTCCTCGCACACCATTTGAGATGTCCCAGCCTCCAGCATCAGGCGTCACTGAGGACTAAAGGTCTGGTCCCTACAGCAAGCCAAGGTCTCATAGCATCTTTACCAGATCATCAAATCAGAGAGGTTTTTGCGTTCTTCCTGTAGTGCAACATGTCTTGCAGTGGTATCACAAAGATTTTGATCTTATTGTGCTGCCATCCTGGATCCTGGGGGATTTGTGGGGATATATAATTATTGTAAGGTGTCACTTAAGATTTTAGAGAAATTTAACATTGACTGAGTTTTGTTGTAGACTGTGTACATGCACCAAATCCTCCTTCATGAAGGTGATAATGTTCAGTTTGTGGTCAAACAGTTTCAAAGAGGTGCAGACTGAACTGTATGATTATTTTAGAAGATGTAGTCTGCTCTCCTGTTGAACTCTGCTGCATTATACAGAGAGGTGGTGTTTTTTATAAAACTGACACTGACATGATCATGCAGATGCTAGTTCCAGTTTGGGCCTTGCACATTAACACAGACAGAACAAAGAACAGGAGAAGGGACCAGCTGTTTATATCTTAGGCAAACAATCACATGTGGAAGTCCATTTCAAAACAGTCTCTCACTGGTTAGTGGGAGTTGATTTAGTGTGTAGTTCAATGGGGTTTCTGTGTTTGTCCGACACCTCTATCATAGTTCTAACTAACAACCATCACATTTGGGTTTTTCTGCTTTCTCTTTCTACAGCAGCCTTCCTGTGTGTTTGGTCAGTAGTTTAGTCCACAGCACCCACTACAGTGTAGGACAGCAATGGTAACTCAGGCACATATGGACATATTAATTGTTGCAGTGTCCATATGCCTGTAGTGGAGGTCACAGTCCACAGACCATGCTGAAGGTTTATCCTTCTCTGTGCCCCCAACACATTAGCACCATAGGAAACTGCCTGTGTCAGCTATACCATGGGCCTCCACGGGTTCAGGCCTGTAGGGTCTGATGTTGTTCACATGACGACAGCTCTTGGTGGAGAGTTTAATGAGATCCATGGAGGGAGAAACAAGCTGATAAAAATCAACCCACAGAGTCAAACAGTTCACTTTGTATTCTGGAGGTTTGTATTTGTTGCAATATTTCAACACACACACAAGTTCATGTCAAGGTCGGGCATCAGTGAATACATTAGACAATCCAATGACAGATATACTGTATAATATGTTCATGTGATCTTTGCTTTGATACTTCAAGTCTTTGTCATTGACACTTTGTTTTTAAACCTTAATGGATAATAACCTAAATATAACATATATAACATTTGATGGATATGTGGAACTGGACAAATACAGATTTGTTTATTTTGTGATCATGTTTACAGCATATATTCTAATAATCTGCAGTAATTCTACTATTGTGTGTCTGATAGTGATTCACAAAAACCTCCATGAGCCTATGTACATTTTCATTGCAGCTTTGTTAATGAACTCTGTTCTTTTCAGCACTGCTCTTTACCCAAAGATTTTAACTGATGTTTTATCTGAAAAACAGATCATATCATATCCTGCATGTCTCTTTCAGCATCAAGTTGGTTATTCTTCAGGTGGTTCAGAGTTTTTACTGTTGGCAGCCATGTCCTATGACAGGTATGTGTCTATATGTAAACCTCTGCAGTATCCAACTATCATGACAAAAAGAAACATCTGTATTTTACTGGTTGTAGCTTGGATTCTGCCTGCTGGTCAGTTAGCAGTGCCAACTGTAATAAATGTTAATGATAAAATCTGTAAGTTTAATTTGAAAGGTATAATTTGTAATAGCACGATTAGCCAACTGTACTGTAGTAGAGAGAGAGGTATATTTGGTTTGATTTGTTTTGTTGATCTTTTAATTCTCCCTGTGCTTTTCGTCCTTTTTACCTACATAAGGATATTTATAATCACCTATCAAAGTGGTAGAGAAGTCAGGAGAAAAGCTGCACAGACCTGTTTACCTCACCTGATTGTTCTAATCAACTTTTCCTGTTTATCTTCATTTGATGTACTTCTAGTTCAAATGGAAACTGATTTTCGAAAGACTGTGAGTTTAATAATGTTGATACAAGTAATGTTGTATCATCCTCTTTTTAATCCAATCATATATGGACTAAAAATGAGCGAAATTTATAAACACCTCAGGAAATTGTTCTGTCCAGGTAAAACAGTCTAATGTACTAACACTGATAACTGTTGTACAGTCATTGTTTAGTATCAGAATAAAACAGAGATGTGATTTCTCTGAGCCTTGAAAAGTATTGAGTGTAAAGATGTTTCTAAAACCCTAAATCACAGTAAAGAGCATTATCAGCTTCAACTACACTATGTAATCACTACTAACTAAGCAATTTGCTGCAGAACCCAGAAATACAGTTTGATTCTAATTGTCAGTTTGATTCTTGTGTTTCCAGTTTGTTGTGGCTTAACTGTTAATTGACTGAATATTTTCATATTGGCATCATATCTGGGTGTATTGTTAAAGTATAAACACTCCATTGTCAGTTTATTAGGTCCACCTAACTATAACTTTGTCAGTCTAATCCAACAGTCCTGTAATAAATCCTCCTTCATGAAGGTGATAATGTTCAGTTTGTGGTCAAACTGTTTCAGAGACGTGTTGATTCAACTGGTTGATCATTCTGGAGGTTGTAGTTTGTCATGCTGCTGAATTGGATTGCATTGTACTGACATGAGTCTCTTTTCTTTTCTCTACCCACTTTCATATCAGTGTGTGTGTGTGTGTGTGCGTGTGTGGGTGAGGGTTTGTGTGTGTGTGTGTGTGTGAGATAAGCTGAAAAAACCAAACAAACAAAAGAAGGTTAAACGGGCTGCCAGGCTCCAGGAAAAAGAAAAAAAAGGGGGAGAGCCACTTCCTTTCAAGGCTGTCGTTCAAAATCAAGCAGTCCAGCCTAAAAAAACAACCTCACAAAATAAGAGGGTCATTACAGAGCCCAGTCCAAACACACTTGGTCACCTGGTATCTTGGTATAGCTTGATAAACCTCTCATGGTTAGTTCTGACAGATAACCAATGTCGTCACATATGAATCTGAAGCGTACTGGGGAGAGTCTTTTCAGAGCTGAAGGTGTGAAGCTTGAAATACCTGGACATTAAAAACTCACTGTTTTAGCTCTGGGTTTGGTCTCCACCACCTCCTGAGGGAAATTTCTGGTGCTTTAGCTGCTAAATGCTCCACTCTGTTCATCAGCTCGCCCTTGACTGTGTTGGTCTTGTTTGTTTCCACCTTCCTCTTGAGTCTCCAGAGCAGGGGTGTCAAACTCATTTTAGGTCTTAAAAATAATGACAACTTCGTTTGTTTCCTTTGTTTTACTTTAGTCCAAAATAGTACAAACACATTCTGAACACATCACGAACATTGCTCTTTACAAAACACCTCAAATTAGTTGAAAATTATGAGGAAAAAAATTGGTCCAATTTCAAGAACACAATGCCTCAGTGATTGGAACTTAAACTTTGTCTCATATCTATATACTATCTACTCTATCTACAAAGGCATACAACTTTAAGTCACAGCCTATCTGGGATTGAACAAAATACTCTTCTAAGTATCGAATACCTCATTCGTCATTTCCACATTTTAATCCTGAGCTAACGCACCACACCATACAAACGGAGGTAAAAACCACTGAAACGCGTAATGTTGGAAGTAGAAGATTTAATAGGCAGACCGACAAGGCAGCTGGCTCCGGGCCAGCTGACAGGTATAGGCCTACTTGCTCAGCCCCGGTATAAACAGTTTGCCTGCTTAACATAATTGCTACTGCGACACCCAGTGGACACATTTAGAACAGCAGTTTCTTTCATCGAAAAATTGCAGCTAATTTAAACTTCAAATCATCTCGCGGGCCGGATTAAACCCGTTTGAGGCCCGCGGGCCGTACGTTTGACACCCCTGCTCCAGAGGCTGTGAGGCAGGCCATTCACTGTGCCATGAGGTGAGGATAGTGAGCTCTCAGAGGTGACACTGATCCCCTCTCTCCCAATCATATATGGTGCTCCATTGGTACCAATGGAAACAACATGCTTCAGGTATTTCTGTTTCTAAGCATGTGTGTCAGTGCTTCATAAATGTCATTCCACCTTGTGTGTCCATGTCCATCCAAAAAATCTGACAAAGACTATGAGTTGTGTACCAGGACTAAAGCAGGACTGGACCAAGACTGGGATCTGAGGGTAATTTTGTTCAACATGTTCATGCTTGGTTTCATAGTGACATTTCACGTTACCACTTTTGGTGATTGCTACCATCTTGTCTCAGATTAAATACATTGGTTTTGTTCTTCCCAAAGGGAGCGCAATTACATATGTTTCTGTCCATTCACTCTTAAACTCACGACTTTCAAAATCAGCTTTTCTTTTTTTAACGGCCAGTTTTGAGCACGACATGTTCACTTTCAGTTAGTGTTATCAATATTTTCACTGCTCCACACTGCTAACAAATGATGAGACTGTCTGTTCACCTGCCTGGCCCAGAGCATGAGACTGATAGAAGAGTGAGTGAATGAGTAGCGGTGACGTTGCCATAATGATGCTGTTAGAGCTGCTGTGATTGGACATTGATGAAGCAACCAAACCGAGTAGAAGCCTTGAAGATATATAGTGTGGAATCATAATTGCGTGCTATAGGAACAGGCATTCAAATCCTCTGTTCCGCGTGTTTGTTTAATCAAATGCGCTGGAGAAGATGTTCTTGGTCCAATTGATTATATTTATTAAACATTCACTGAATAAAGCATTACAGAGCTCTGGGTCAGACTGTCCCTAACACCAACAGTATTCTTTGTCAGTTCACGAAGTCTGACGCCTCACTCTCCCTGACCCAGTATTCTTTTGTTCATTTTGTTATGGTGCAGCCTGATACTACAATAATTTTATTTCTTCTTAAAATCTTGATTTTATGTTTTTAACAGAAACATGGTTAGATAGCAGGGCAGGAAATGCAGTTCTTATTGAATCCACTCCACCTAAATTTACATTTCTATCAGAAATAATAAACTGCACAACACAGATGCCAACTCTGCAGCCCTCCAGGAGACCCTTGGTAGAACTGACACACTTTACACCTGTCAATGACAAAACAGTTGAAAAGAACATCTCCAGCCTGAGTTCATCCACCTGTTGCCTCGATGTTTAACCCACTAGATTTCTGAAATCAGTACTAAGCAGTTTGTTACCACAACTCACTCAGTTAATAACTCATTACAGTCTGGAACATTTCCAAGGGCCCTGAAAATTGCTGTCATCAAGCCTCTCCTGAAGAAGAGCAGTCTTGATGCCACAGTACTGAACAACTACCGGCCCATATCAAACCTGGCTTTTTTAGGCAAAATCCTTGATAAAGCTACTGACCTTCTCCTGTTAAACAACTGCTTTGATGATTTTAAGTCAGGTTTTAGGCCCCACCACAGCACTGAGACTGTAGCTCAGTGCTGTGGTGGGGCCTAAAACCTGACTTAAAATCAGCAACAGCAACACCACATGTGCACTCATCAAGGTGACAAATGACATTCGCCTGAACACCGACGCTGGTAGAGCCTCTGTCTTAGTACTGTTGCATCTGAGTGATGCTGTTGATACAGTGGACCATGCGATCCTGTTACAAAAGTTAGAAGACTGGATAGGTATCTCTGGTACTGCCCTTAAATGGTCTAAGTCCTACCTGGAAACAGGAAGTACTTAATTGAAATTGGTAATTGTCTCAGGCCAAATGGTGTTGACATGTGGGGTCCCCCAGGGGTTCATCTTGGGACCCCTGTTGTTCAATCTTTACATGTTTCCTTTAGGCATAATTATACGCAGAAACAATTTCACTCACAGATGGCGAATATGGACCATTCGATTCATTGTGTCACTGCATTGAACAGATCACTGTGGATGAAAAACAACTTTCTCCAAATAAACAGTGACAAGACTGAAATAATCATCTTTGGGCCACAGAAACAAAGAGAAACTGTCAGCACTCACCTTGAGTCTCTTTCTCAAAAATCTAAAAATCAGGTTAGAAATCTAGGGGTAATCATGGACTCAGACTTGAATTTAACAGCCACATTAAATTGATTCCATCGTCAGCATTTTACCACCTCAAAAACAGAATCAAAGGGATCATGTCTAAACCAGACTTGGAAAGACTCATCCATGCATTGATCTCCAGTAGGTTAGATTACTGTAATGGCCTGCTCACGGGGCTCTCAATACGAGATGTAAGGCAGCTACAGTACATTCAGAACGCTGCTGATCCGGTCCTGACTAGAACCAGGAAGTACGACCACATTAATACTGTTTCAGATCTCTGCATTGGCTTCCTGTCGCTCAGAGAATAGATTTCAAAACAGCACTGCTTGTGTATAAGTCCGTTCATGGCTCAGCACCACAGTACATCTCTGACATGTTGGTGCCATATGAACCACCTCGAACTCTGAAAACATCAGTGACAGGCCTTCTGCTTGTGCCCAGAGTCAGGACTAAACAGGGAAAAGCAGTGTTTCAGTTTTATGCAGCTAAAATCTGGACTAGTCTTCTTGATGATGGTAGACAAGCCTGATCTCTGGCAATGTTTAAGTCCAAGCTAAAAACCTTTCTTTTTAGTGTGGCATATAACATATGACAACTGAAAGTCAATTATCTGTAGTCATTCTCCTTTAATTTTATTTGACTTTGAATTACTCTGTGTATGATTTGTGCTATATAAATAAACTTGCCTTGCCTATAGCCCCGAATGTCTGTCTGCATCGAGTGATACTCGCATCTGGAAATATGTTAATGATCCATGTGTCACTGAAAACACAGACATCTGTAGATTCACACTGGGTAGTCCTCTGCAGTCATTGTTAATGTATTTTTATGGAGCATATGGTGGAAAGAAGGGTTGACGGGAGAGCTGGTCAGTAAGGGTTACACTTTTGACACAGACCCCCACCTCCTTGCCACATGTCCTCGCACACCATTTGAGATGTCCCAGCCTCCAGCATCAGGCGTCACTGAGGACTAAAGGTCTGGTCCCTACAGCAAGCCAAGGTCTCATAGCATCTTTACCAGATCATCAAATCAGAGAGGTTTTTGCGTTCTTCCTGTAGTGCAACAATGTCTTGCAGTGGTATCACAAAGATTTTGATCTTACTGTGCTGCCATCCTGGATCCTGGGGGATTTGTGGGGATATATAATTATTGTAAGGTGTCACGTAAGATTTTAGAGAAATTAAGCATTGACTGAGTTTTGTTGTAGACTGTGTACACTCACCAAATCCTCCTTCATGAAGGTGATAATGTTCAGTTTGTGGTCAAACAGTTTCAAAGAGGTGCAGACTGAACTGTATGATTATTTTAGAAGATGTAGTCTGCTCTCCTGTTGAACTCTGCTGCATTATACAGAGAGGTGGTGTTGTTTTTTAGGCTGAACTCAATGATATGAAAGAGGGTAGAGAAAAGAAAAGAGACTCATGTCAGTACAATGCAATCCAATTCAGCAGCATGACAAACTACAACCTCCAGAATGATCAACCAGTTGAATCAACACGTCTCTGAAACAGTTTGACCACAAACTGAACATTATCACCTTCATGAAGGAGGATTTATTACAGGACTGTTGGATTAGACTGACAAAGTTATAGTTAGGTGGACCTAATAAACTGACAATGGAGTGTTTATACTTTAACAATACACCCAGATATGATGCCAATATGAAAATATTCAGTCAATTAACAGTTAAGCCACAACAAACTGGAAACACAAGAATCAAACTGACAATTAGAATCAAACTGTATTTCTGGGTTCTGCAGCAAATTGCTTAGTTAGTAGTGATTACATAGTGTAGTTGAAGCTGATAATGCTCTTTACTGTGATTTAGGGTTTTAGAAACATCTTTACACTCAATACTTTTCAAGGCTCAGAGAAATCACATCTCTGTTTTATTCTGACACTAAACAATGACTGTACAACAGTTATCAGTGTTAGTACATTAGACTGTTTTCCCTGGACAGAACAATTTCCTGAGGTGTTTATGAATTTCTTTCATTTTTAGTCCATATATGATTGGATTAAAAAGAGGATGGTACAACATTGCTTGTAAGGACATTATTAAACTCACAATTTTTGGAACATCAGTTTCCATTTGATATAGAAGTACATCAAATGAACCGAAACAGGAAAAGTTGATTAGAACAATCAGGTGAGGTAAACAGGTCTGTGCAGCTTTTCTCCTGACTTCTCTACCACTTCGATAGGTGATTATAAATATCCTTATGTAGGTAAAAAGGACGAAAAGTACAGGGAGAATTACAAGATTAACAAAACAAACCAGGCCATATTTACCTATCAATCCTGAGCCCTCACAGTACAGTTGGCCAATTGTGGTGTTACAGGTAATACCTTTGACATTAAACCTACAGAGTTTAGTAATAATATTTGATCCAGTTATCACTGCTATCTGACCAGCAGGCAGAATCCAAGCTACAACCAGTAAAATACAGATGTTTCTTTTCCTCATGATAGTTGGATACTGCAGAGGTTTACATATAGACACATACCTGTCATAGGACATGGCTGTCAACAGTAAAAACTCTGAAGCACCTAAAGAATAACCAATTTGATACTGAAAGAGACATGCAGGATATGATATGATCGGTTTTTCAGATAAAACATCAGTTAAAATCTTTGGGTAAAAAACAGTGCTGAAAAGAACAGAGTTCAGTAACAAAGCTGCAATGAAAATGTACATAGGCTCATGGAGGTTTTTGTGAATCACTATCAGACACACAATAGTAGAATTACTGCAGATTATTAGAATATATGCTATAAATATAAAAACAAAATAAACAAATCTATATTTGTCCAGTTCCACATATGCATCAATAGTTATATATGTTATATTTAGGTTATTATCCATTAAGGTTTAAAAACAAAGTGTCAATGACAAAGACTTGAAGTATCAAAGCAAAGATCACATGAACATATTATACAGT
This sequence comes from Mastacembelus armatus, assembly GCF_900324485.2. Lineage (NCBI taxonomy): Eukaryota > Metazoa > Chordata > Actinopteri > Synbranchiformes > Mastacembelidae > Mastacembelus > Mastacembelus armatus. The sequence continues at coordinate 25,176,515 of NC_046653.1, forward strand.
ATATCTGTCATTGGATTGTCTAATGTATTCACTGATACCCGACCTTGACATGAACTTGTGTGTGTGTTGAAATATTGCAACAAATACAAACCTCCAGAATACAAAGTGAACTGTTTGACTCTGTGGGTTGATTTTTATTAGCTTGTTTCTCCCTCCATGGATCTCATTAAACTCTCCACCAAGAGCTGTCGTCATGTGAACAACATCAGACTCTACAGGCCTGAACCCGTGGAGGCCCATGGTATAGCTGACACAGGCACTTTCCTATGGTTCTAATGTGTTGGGGGCACAGAGAAGGATAAACCTTCAGCATGGTCTGTGGACTGTGACCTCCACTACAGGCATATGGACACTGCAACAGTTAATATGTCCATATGTGCCTGAGTTACCATTGCTCTCCTACACTGTAGTGGGCGCTGAGGACTAAACTTCTGCAAACACACAGGAAGGCTGTTGTAGAAGGAGAAATCATCCATCCATCATCCTTACCTGCTTAATCCTATTCAGGGTCCCAGGGATCAGCTGGAGCCTATCCCAGCTCTCTTTGGGTCAAAGGCAGGGGTCCACCCTGGACAGGTCCCCAGTCCATCACAGGGCCACATAGAGACAAACAACCTCACACACTCACACCTATGGGCAATTTAGAGTCACCAATCAACCTGACATACATGTTTTTGGACTGTGGGAGGAAACCAGAGTACCTGGAGAAAACCCACACAAGCACAGGGAGAAAATGCAAACTCCTCACAGAAAGGCCCCTGATAGTTTTCAAACCAGGAACCTTCTTGCTGTGAGGCACCTGTACTAACCACTCAGACACCATGCTGCCCTGTAAGGAGTATTATTATTATTATTATTATTATTATTTGTCTCCCACTGCCAAACGGGGCAATTTTTGAAATGGTTCCTATGGGAGAGAACTCACAAAATTTACCACAGGCATCTGTTACCATGGTGAGCAGCCACAGACATGGCGCCCCCTTATGACATTAAGTCTTGTGGTTGGCATGTAGTTTCAGGTACAGACACCAAACTTGGTAGGTGGATGGAACTCCCCAGTATGAACATTTTTTGCATATACATCACTATATACATACCCAACATGAAGTGAGGTATTTTGGATTGGAGATATTAACATACTCCTTTTACACCACACATCTGATTTGTATCAGTTTGTATACATGATGTCGGCATGTTGCTCATGTAAAATTCAAAACAATTGTTTTGATATGTTGTAATATGACAAAATGCTGTTACAATGAATTTTGATACTTCACCAAATAAACGAAATGTGTCATAAATTTAAAATGCTCCTTGATAAACACCAAACTTCAGTGGTTACTGAGAACGTCTGTGATGATATACACATGTGCAACATGACAGGCTGACATAGAGCCACCATGTGGCGAGCTAGAAATTACTGCTTCCTGTGTTTAAAGGTTATGAAATTTGTAACACTCTCATTAGTTCTGTACATTTGATGGACATCCCATGTTGAGAGTGCAATATTAGATGGCGACTTGTCAGGGATTGCGGCACTAGATGTGTTCAGGCCTGTCACTGCCAGTCGTGGCTATGTTCTTAATTCTTTCTACTCTTAATCCACCTTCAGACTATGCAATAACCACCCTGGCATATGAAACCACAGCACACTAGGGCTATACTATACTAATTACACCAACACTGGCAGCCAATTTATTTCCTGCCCAGCTAGGAAGACACCCAGGGCCAACCTGTCCCACGGCATCAGAGAAGCTAAGTGGGAACTCCAGGACTGTAACCTGTTGTTTCAGCGAGAGCAGAGACATCCAGAGCCTGTGGCATGGAACACAGACCATTACAGACTACAAGATCCCACTGCAGACCTGCCACAGTACCATCTCTCCACTGAATGAGCTCAACAACTTCTTTGGTCTCTTTGACGCATAAAGCAGAACTTCTGCACAGAAGACCCCACCCCAGTGACCTGGTGTTGACACTGTTCTTGGCGTGAATAAATCGCTTAGCAGGATCAACGCATGCAAAGCTCCGGCCCATGATAATATACCTGGTTGTGTGCTGAGAAACTGCACAGAGGAACTCACAGGTGTTTTCACAGACATATTCAACATCTCGTTGAGTCACGCTGGGATCCCCACATGCTTCAAAGCAACCACCATCATTCCAGTCCCGAAGAAGTTGTCTGCCTCTAGCTTCAACGACTACCTTCTGGTTGCACTTACTGTCATTATCATGAAGTGCTTTGCACGGCTAGTCATGCATCATATTAAGTTTGGACGCCCCCCTCCCTGGAGCACTTCCAGTTTGTGTATCGGTCCAACCACTCAACCAATGATGGCATCTCCATAGCCCTCACTCATCTGGACACAAAAGACTCAAATGTGAGACTGCTGTTCATAGACTTCGGCTCACAATTATTCCCCAACAGCTTATTCACAAACTGAACCAGCTGGGCCTCAACACCACACTGTGCAACTGGCTGTTGGACATCCTGATTAGGAGACCATAGGCAGTAGGGGTCGGCAGTAACCAATCCATCCATCACACTAAACACAGGGGCCCCCCAAGGATGTGTGCTAAGCCCCCTCCTCTTCACTCTCTTGACCCGCGATGCACAGGTCGAACCTCTTCATTAAGCTTGCACACAACACGACTGTGGTGGGTCTCATCAGCAACTTAGATGAGACAAACTGCAGGAGCGAAGTGAGCTGCCTAGAAATTTCTTTAAGTTTGAGAGTTGCTAATTCTCAGAAAACAACCACAAGTGTGACGAATCATCTCAGGTTTAATCACGGGCCCGGAGAGGACGTCCTTGCAGAAATCCTCTGACGTCTGTGTTACAACACCAGACCCCCACATTGTTTATTCAGGTATCTATCTTCAGTCTTCTTACCATCAAAGAGACAAATTGTTGGCAGTTATTTACAACCCTCTACCCTAAAACACTAAACCAATAAACAGACAGAACCACATACCATCACACGGTCAAGCAAACATTCAACCCCCACATAGGTTTAAGTCAGTGACCATTTGCTCTGTTGTAAAATCCCACACTGGCCATGTGGTGCAGAGACAACAATCTTTTTCTGATGTCAACTTCAGGAGAATGCAACCAGCACGCTTCCCTTTCCATCAACGGTGCTACTGTGGAGAGAGTGAACAGCACAAAGTTCCTGGTCACAGAAGACCTCTACTGGACTGACAACACCGCATCACTGGCCAAGAAGGCACTGCAGAGTCTGTACTTCCTCTGAAAACTAAGAAGAGCCAGATCCCCGGCCACCACCATGTGCATGTTCTAGAGTCACCAACGAGAGCATCCTGACCAGTGTCAAAGTGATGAATCACTTTGTGGTAACAGCACATGCACTGCATCCTGCCGCAAGACCCTGCAACGCATAGCAAGAGCAGCTTCTTTAGTCTCCTGCCATCAGGGAGGAGAGTCTCCAGGACTAGCAGAATGAAGCACAACCTCATCCACCAGGCTGTCAAGAACTCTCTCCTGGCTCTGCACCCCCTCCCCTCCCTCTTTTAACCTCTACATGCACAAAAAGTCTGACCTCAACCACTCCCCTCATGCTATACATGTGGGAGAATTGACAATAAAGCAGACTTTGACTTTTCCCTCCGCAACAATGTCTTATGTGGAACACACTGCAGGACTTTCTAGTTTGAAAGCACCCCCAACCAACCTCACCACCTAGAATACTGAGCCCCTCATCCCTATCCAAGAATAATACTATCACCATCCTGCCTGCAGTCAAAGGAATATGCACAGTGGTCCTGAATATGGCAACTATCATAGAGAAATAACCTCCCTTTAGGAGGAACAACACACCTATAAGAAACTGAGAAGGGACCCTACAATTATCTGTGTGACAAAGGTGATTGTTTAAAACACAGAGAAAAGCATAATGCCAGTGAAAGGGCTACTTATCTGCTCAGCAGCAGAAAAACTCATTTAGTGTCAACAACCTGAAGGAGTCAAGTGAAAAATGGGGCAGACTCTGAAACTCATGTTTCCAATTTTCATGTGAGGAAGAGTTAGGATAAAAGAAGACAAGACCAAAGGTGATGCACATGCACACATTAACCACCTGAGTCTGATCATGTTACAGAATATTTACACTGTTTATGTGTAACACTCACATGTTGCCATATACAAGCTTTAAGGCCGATATGAACTCATAAACATACACATACACACAAAGAAAAGAAAACTGCAACTACCTTGGTGGCACAGTGAGAATCATATTCTTTGATTTCTCCAGTGCCTTCAACACCATCCAGCCTCCTTTACTGGGAGAGAAGCTGCGGTTGAAGGGTGTTGGCAGGTCCACTGTCTCCTGGATCACTGATATTACCTGACAGATAGGCCACAATTCGTATGGCTGGATGGTGTCCTGTCATATGTGGTGATGAGTGGTGTAGGAACCCCACAGGGCACTGTACTTTCTGCCTTCCTGTTCATCTTATAAAGTACAAACCAGAATAAAAACCATGGTAAAACATAGGAACACAAGTGAAAAACTAAAACATTAGAACAATGTTTTTCAACTCCTGCATTACTGTTCCTTTTGAAATGATGTCAGTGTGTTACTTGCAAATGTATTTTAATTGTAATCTAGGTCTTCTCTCTTTCAGTGCATATATAATAATTCATATAGAAAGTTTTTATGAAGTGACATTTACTAGAAGATTAATTCAAAAGCACATGCATTGATTTGCAGTCAAATAAAAGACTATTCCAGTCATTGTAATAATTTTTAAAAATATTGAATTGTCTTGTCAGCTAAGTGTATTATCACATACTTGTTCCACAGTATGTGATACAGACAAACTACAGCCTCCAAAATGATCAACCAGTTGAATCAACAGTTTGATCCAACAGTTTCAAAGAGGTGCAGACTGAACTGTATGATTATTTTAGAAGATGTAGTCTGCTCTCCTGTTGAACTCTGCTGCATTATACAGAGAGGTGGTGTTGTTTTTTAGGCTGAACTCAATGATATGAAAGAGGGTAGAGAAAAGAAAAGAGACTCATGTCAGTACAATGCAATCCAATTCAGCAGCATGACAAACTACAACCTCCAGAATGATCAACCAGTTGAATCAACACGTCTCTGAAACAGTTGGACCACAAACTGAACATTATCACCTTCATGAAGGAGGATTTATTACAGGACTGTTGGATTAGACTGACAAAGTTATAGTTAGGTGGACCTAATAAACTGACAATGGAGTGTTTATACTTTAACAATACACCCAGATATGATGCCAATATGAAAATATTCAGTCAATTAACAGTTAAGCCACAACAAACTGGAAACACAAGAATCAAACTGACAATTAGAATCAAACTGTATTTCTGGGTTCTGCAGCAAATTGCTTAGTTAGTAGTGATTACATAGTGTAGTTGAACCTGATAATGCTCTTTACTGTGATTTAGGGTTTTAGAAACATCTTTACACTCAATACTTTTCAAGGCTCAGAGAAATCACATCTCTGTTTTATTCTGACACTAAACAATGACTGTACAACAGTTATCAGTGTTAGTACATTAGACTGTTTTCCCTGGACAGAACAATTTCCTGAGGTGTTTATAAATTTCGCTCATTTTTAGTCCATATATGATTGGATTTAAAAGAGGATGATACAGCATTGTTTGTAAGAATATTATTAAACTCACAATTTTTGGAAAATCAGTTTCTATTATAAATAGAAGTACATCAAATGAACCCAAACAGGAAAAATTGATCAGAACAATCAGGTGAGGTAAACAGGTCTGTGCAGCTTTTCTCCTGACTTCTCTACCACTTCGATAGGTGATTATAAATATCCTTATGTAGGTAAAAAGAATGAAAAGTACAGGGAGAATTACAAGATTAACAAAACACACCAGGCCATATATACCTATAAACCCTGAACCCTCACAGTACAGTTGGCCAATTGTGCTGTTACAGGTAATACCTTTGATATTAAACTTACAGAGTTTAACATTAACTTTTGTTCCAGTTATCACTGCTATCTGACCAGCAGGCAGAATCCAAGCTACAACCAGTAAAATACAGATGTTTGTTTTTGTCATGATAGTTGGATACTGCAGAGGTTTACATATAGACACATACCTGTCATAGGACATGGCTGCCAACAGTAAATACTCTGAAGCACCTAAAGAATAACCAACTTGATACTGAAAGAGACATGCAGGATATGATATGATCTGTTTTTCAGATAAAACATCAAACAAAATTTTTGGATAGGCAACAGTGCTCAGAAGAACACAGTTCATTAACAAAGCTGCAATGAAAATGTACATAGGCTCATGGAGGTTTTTGTGAATCACTATCAGACACACAATAGTAGAATTACTGCAGATTATTAGAATATATGCTGTAAACATGATCACAAAATAAACAAATCTGTATTTGTCCAGTTCCACATACCCATCAATAGTTATATATGTTATATTTAGGTTATTATCCATTAAGGTTTAAAAACAAAGTGTTAATGACAAAGACTTGAAGTATCAAAGCAAAGATCACATGAACATATTATACAGTATATCTGTCATTGGATTGTCTAATGTATTCACTGATACCCGACCTTGACATGAACTTGTGTGTGTGTTGAAATATTGCAACAAATACAAACCTCCAGAATACAAAGTGAACTGTTTGACTCTGTGGGTTGATTTTTATCAGCTTGTTTCTCCCTCCATGGATCTCATTAAACTCTCCACCAAGAGCTGTCGTCATGTGAACAACATCAGACTCTACAGGTCTGAACCAGTGGAGGCCCATGGTATAGCTGACACAGGCAGTTTCCTATGGTACTAATGTGTTGGGGGCACAGAGAAGGCTAAACCTTCAGCATGGTCTGTGGACTGTGACCTCCACTACAGGCATATGGACACTGCAACAATTAATATGTCCATATGTGCCTGAGTTGCCATTACTCTCCTACACTGTAGTGGGCGCTGTGGACTAAACTACTGCAAACACACAGGAAGGCTGCTGTAGAAATAGAAAGCATCCATCCATCATCTGTACCCCCTTACTCATAAACAGGGTCACAGGCATCTGCAGGAGCCTATCCCAGCTCTCTTTGGGTGAAAGGCAGGGGTACACCCTGGACAGGTCACCAGTCCATCACAGGGCCACATAGAGACGAACAACCTCACACACTCACACTCACTCCTATGGGCAATTTAGAGTCACCAATCAACCTGACATACATGTTTTTGGACTGTGGGAGGAAACCAGAGTACCTGGAGAAAACCCACGCAAGCACAGGGAGATCATGCAAACTCCACACAGAAAGGCCCCTGATGGGTTTCAAACCAGGAACCTTCTTGCTGTGAGGCAACAGCACTAACCACTCATCCACCATGCTGCCTTGTAAGGAGTATTATTATTATTTGTCTCCCACTGCCAAACGGGGCAATTTTTGAAATGGTTCCCATGGGCAAGAACTCACAAAATTTACCACAGGTATCTGTTACTATGGCGACCAATCACAGACATGGCGCCCCCTTATGACATTAAGTCTTGTGGTTGGCATGTAGTTTCTGGTACACACACTTGGTAGGTGGATGGAACTCCACAGTATGAACATTTTTTTGCATATACATCGCTATAACCATACCCAACAGGAAGTGAGGTATTTTGGATTGGCGATATTAACATACTCCTTTTACACCACACATCTGATTTGTTTTAGTTTGTATACATGATGTCGGCATGTTGCTCATGTAAAATTCCAAACAATTGTTTTGATATGTTGTAATATGACAAAATGCTGTGACAATGAATTTTGATACTTCACCAAATAAAGGAAATGTGTCATAAATTTAAAATGCATTCCTTGATAAACACCAAACTTCAGTGGTTACTGAAAACGTCTATGATGATATACACATGTGCAACATGACAGACTGACATAGAGCCACCATGTGGCAAGCTAGCAATTACTGCTTCCTGTGTTTAAAGGTTATGAAATTTGGCACACTCTCATTAGTTCTATACATTTGATGGACATCCCATGTTGAGAGTGCAATATTAGATGGTGACCTGTCAGGGCTTGCGGCACTAGAGGTGCTCAGGCCTGTCACTTTCAGTCGCGGCTATGTTCTTAATTCTGTCTACTCTTAATCCACCTTCGGACTATTCAATAGCCACCCTGGCATGTGAAGCCACAGCACACTAGGGCTATACTATACTAATTACACTGGCAGCCAATTTATTTCCTGCCCAACCAAAGCTATTTCCACATGGCCTTTGTCTTCTACAACTCCACAACTCTTTCTTAGAAGGGTGATTCTCACTGTGACCTTTCAAGTTAATCCCATCATTTGTTAAAAACACCCACTGTTTCCATTTCACTGGTATTTCTTCAGCCTCAACTTGGAGCACACACTAGTGAAGCTTGAGAAGCTCCTAAACACACTCTGAGAACCCCAGGTAGCACTGCGTCCAGCCTGCCAATATAGATTTTGCTGCCAAGCCATAAGCAGTTCTTCCATCCTCAATCCTTGGTCTTATTAAAGCTATATAAACCCTTTTCAATGACATAAAATCTGCTCACCAACTTAACTGATGAACATCTCATAAGATCATTACTTTATTGCATTTACCAGTCTCCCACTCCACGTTTTATTCATGATAACCTCCTGACCTTTTGCCGTCCCCAAAACCAAAATGTCTGCTCTATCATTTCCATACAGCTTCAAACCTTCTCCTGTCCAACTCACTCGTAAAAAATATTAGCTTGTTTATTTTTGTTTTTCATGTTTTATTTATTATTACCTGATTTTCAGTCAGGTTTTAGGCCCCATCACAGCACTGAAACTGTACTCATCAAGGTGACAAATGACATTCGTCTAATCACCGACGCTGGCAGAGTCTCTGTCTTAGTACTGCTGGATCCAAGTGCTGCATTTGACACAGTAGACCATGTGATCCTGTTACAAAGTTTAGAAGACTGGATAGTCATCTCTGGTACTGCCCTTAAATGGTTTAAGTGCTATTTTGAAGACAGGAAGTATTTCATTGAAGTTGGTAACTGTGTCTCAGACCAAATGGCGTTGACATGTGGGGTCCCCCGATGGGTCCATCTTGGGACCCATTTTGTTCAATCTTTACATGTTTCCTTTAGGTCAGTTAATACGTACCATAACTATGCAGATGACACTCAGATTTACATTTCACTCACAGCTGGTGAATATGGACCAGTCGATTCACTGTGCAGCTGTATTAAACAGATCACTGTGTGGATGCAAAACAACTCTCTCCAAATAAACAGTGACAAGACTGAAATAATCATCTTTGGGCCCCAGAAACAAAGAGAAAGTGTCAGCAGTCACCTCGAGTCACTTTCTTTAAAATTTAAAAATCAAGTTAGAAATCTAGGGGTAATCATGGACTCAGACTTGAATTTTAACAGCCACATTAAATCGATAACATCGTCAGCTTTTTACCATCTCAAAAACATTGCCAGAATCAAAGGGATCATGTCTAAACCAGACTTGGAAAGACTCATCCATGCATTTATCTCTAGCAGGTTAGATTACTGTAAAGGCCTGTTCACGGGGCTCTCAAAATGAGCTGTAAGGCAGCTACAGTACATTCAGAACGCTGCTGCTTGGATCCTGACTAGAACCAGGAAGTACAACCACATTACTCCTGTTCTCAGATCTCTGCACTGGCTTCCTGTCTCTCAGAGAATAGACTTTAAAACAGCACTGCTTGTGTATAAGTCTCTTCATGGCTCAGCACCACATTACATCTCTGACATGCTGATGCATGCAGAGAAGCAAAACAGCTGCAGCAGCAAAGGAGAGTGAACTGGTGTGGGACAAAATTGTTGTTTGAGTCAATGGGTCAGTTTGACATGATGCAAAGTCCTTTGATTTACCACTCACCACGCTTTGTTTCTATAACAGGAGCTACAGGTGAAACAGTGGTGGGAAGTGACTAAAGTTTATGTTCATTTAGGTGCCAAAAGCACCTGGAAGCAGCTCACAATTACATAAGAGAGCATCGTAGAAACACCTTTGAACGCTGGTTGATCTAAACTGTATGTAATTCAAGTTCAGTCCAGTGAACTAGTACAAATACTGCAAATAACTACAGTGTGAGCTGCAGTCATTTGAAAATGCATTGTGAAGAAAACATTTTCAGATTTAAGTACTTTGAATACTTATGTATTTTATAAACCACATGCTCCAGTACTTTAACTCAAGTAATATTTTGACTGAGCAATGTTTACTTGTATTAGAGTAATATTTGACCAGGAGGATCAATACTTTTCTCAAGCAATGAAGTTCAGTACTTTATCCCCCACTGTCCAAATGAATTTTCAGTAGAGCACTGTGGGAATTTAAATAAAGCATGTTTGGCTAATTACTTTATTAATCTTTTATTAAACTACTTTGTACTGAAATAGGGGTTAACATAATGGTAAGGGGGACTCAGGGAAGTAGAATAATATAGAGCAGTAGTTCTAGACACAACAGGATTTTGTTTGTGTTGTGTGACTGTATGTCTCAAATAGGAACAACGTCCAAGGAATGGGGGTTACTGGCCCAAGGAGTGGGGGTCGCAGGCAGAAATGAAATGATAAAATAGTGAAGTTATAGTGAAGTAAATGAGTATATGTGAGAAGTAAAAGTGAAAAGCCTTTGGTTTGGTGACCGTTTTTCCCGACGGGGAAAAAGAAAAAGCCTGGGTTTAAAGGCCTTGGTGGGGATGAGGTTGTTATGACCCTAGGTCATTGTGTGTGTTGGTGTGTTGTTGGCTCTCCCCTCCGTATCTCGTGTGTGTGTATGACGGATGCTGAAGTGGGCGTGGACGTGGGAAGCCGTGGATTGGACTTCCGGGATTGGTCCAACACTTTCCGGAAGGACTATAAGAAGCCCATGGACTGTTGTTCGAGAGAGCTATTCTCCCACCTTTGCCATTCCCAGCTATTTTGCTAAAGATTTCAATTTCGAGTTAGTTAGTTAGAGATTAGGCTATATTTAGCATTTTTGTTATTTGATCTTTTGTTTGTGTAAAATCGTAGGGCTCACGGAGCATTTTTGTTTGAGTAGGGCTATCTTTAGCGTTTGTTTTCCATTGTTCGTATAGAATCGTAGGGCTCACGGAGCGTTTTGTTTGTTTTGTACATTCTGTATTGTATTCTGTATTTTGACAGAATAAATATTTCGTTAAGTATAATTAGTATTTTCGTGTTTGTTGAGAGTGGGAGAGGTTTGGAGGAAAACTCCAACAATCGTGTTACGCTCCGGTTAACCCCTCGGCTGGGGCGTAACATAGATTTGGGGGCTCGTCCGTTGCGTTTTGCGTTCCGTCATCCGTTTTTTTGTAGTGTTTTTCCTAGCCTGATAGGTAAGTGTAAATTCTATTTGTCTGTTTCACAGTTTTTTCTTTTGTGGTGGTGGCAATATGGAGTTCAAGTTAGAGGACTTTACCTTGAGTCCAACTTTAGATAAGTTGGATAGGTGCCGAAACGCTGATTTGGTGCTGATCGCCAACTTTTTTGACATACATGTGCCAACAAGCGCCAAAAAGGAGGAGATAAAACAACTCCTCATAGCAAAGCTGACGGAAAGGGGGTTGTTTGGTGGGCCAACTCCCACAAATGGAGTCGGGCTGGGTGATCTGGCTGGTGTTCCTACCCCACCTAAGGACCTCCCAGTCCAAACTGGACGAACAACTGAGGAGTTGGAACTCACTCTGAGGATTCGGGAGGTGGAACTGCAGAACAAAAGGTTGGAGGTGGAAGCCATGCACCTTAAGGTAAGGGTTCTGGAGTTGGAGCAGGGAGTCCCCCCTTTCAATCACCTATTTCACGATCCCACGAAGGCTTTGATGTCAGTAGGCACATTGCATTGGTACCACCTTTTAGAGAGTCGGAAGTGGACTCTTACTTCAGTGCATTTGAGCGTATAGCTGCCACCTTAAATTGGCCAAAAAATGTGTGGTCTCTGTTGCTACAATGCAAATTTGTTGGAAAAGCCCAAGAGGTATGTGCATCGCTATCTATAGACGATAGCTTAGATTATGATACAGTTAAAACCACAGTCCTCCGTTCGTACGAGTTAGTGCCTGAGGCTTATAGGCAAAAATTCAGAAACTGTGAAAAAACTGCCACACAGACATATGCAGAGTTTGCGAGAGAAAAAGGCATTCTTTTTGATAAATGGTCCCAAGTATATTCAGAGTGATCAAGGTTCTAACTTCATATCAAAAGTTTTCACTCAGGTCATGGCAGAGCTCAAAGTCACACACCGCACGTCTAGTGCATATCACCCCGAGAGTCAGGGTGCACTGGAAAGGTTTCATCAAACACTGAAAAGTATGTTACGAAAGTTTTGCTCCGAGTCAAGTCGAGATTGGGACAAAGGTTTACCATTGTTGTTGTTTGCCGTGAGAGAAACTTGCCAAGAGTCGCTAGGATTTAGCCCAGCTGACCTCGTTTTTGGCCACACTGTGCGTGGACCGTTGTGTTTGCTCCGTGAAACATGGCTCTCAGAGAAGCCAAGCCCTGAAAAGAATATTTTGGACTATGTTAGTTCATTCAGAGAAAGACTACATCATGCTTGTGATGTAGCGCGTGAGTCATTGTCAAAGTCACAAGCCAAAATGAAGGACCATTATGACAAAAAGTCGGTTACACGGACTTTTCAGCCAGGTGACCGCGTGTTGGTTCTGTTGCCCGTTGTTGGTTCTGGCTTGCAAAACAAGTTTTCTGGCCCTTACGTAATTGACTGAAAGTTTAGCGAGACTGACTACGTAATTCAGACTCCAGACCGAAAGAAAACCTCTCGTGTCTGTCACATCAACATGCTCAAACAGTATGTTGGTCGAAAGGAAGAACTTTCTTCTCCTAAACCAGTTCCTGTTACCCCTGTGTCTGTCACCCGCCCATCATACAAACCCAGTGATGACGGGTTAAGAGACAAACATGATTCTGTCCCCTGTGTATGTTTTCAGAACTCGGAAATTTTGAACCAGCTAGACAGTCACTTAGCATATTTGCCAGAACCCGCCCGAGCTGACATTCATAATCTCATTCACAATAATTTGTCACTTTTCAATGACATTCCCACCCAAACTAACGTATTAAGTCATGACATTGATGTTGAAACTCATAAGCCCATTAAGCAACATGCTTACCGTACTCACCCAGAAAAGCGTGCAATAATGCATCAGGAGGTAAACTATCTTCTAGACCATGGTTTCGCTGTCCCAAGTATTAGCCCTTGGAGTTCGCCGTCTCTTCTGGTTCCTAAACCTGACCAGACGTTTTGGTTTTGTAATGATTACCGAAAGGTAAACGCCATTACAAAACCAGACTCGTTCCCGTTGCCACGTATGGATGACTGTATCGACCATGTGGGTGCCGCGAAATTTGTCACAAAATTGGACCTGCTAAAAGGTTACTGGCAAGTTCCTTTGACACCTCGTGCTTCAGAGATTTCTGCGTTTGTGACTCCGGATCACTTTCTGCAATACACAGTCATGCCGTTTGGACTTCACAATGCCCCAGCCACTTTTCAGCGGCTGATGAACATAGTACTGTCAGGTGTGGACAACTGTGAAGTCTATTTAGATGACATCGTGGCATATTCTAACACCTGGCCTGCACATTTAGACACGCTGACAAAAATTTTTGAAAGGTTTAAACAAGCTTCCCTTACGCTTAATTTAGCCGAGTTCGGAAAAGGTATAGTGTCCTACCTAGGTAAACAGGTTGGCCAAGGCCATGTTTTCCCCATTGCTACCAAAGTACAGGCAATCCTTGATTTTCCAGCCCCTCTGACACGCCGTGAGCTCCGCCGTTTCTTAGGAATGGCCGGATATTATCGTGCATTTTGTAGAAACTTTTCTGAGGTAGTAGCTCCTCTCACGAGCTTAGTAAGTCCAAAAACTCCATTTCAGTGGTCAGAGAAATGTCAGTCTGCTTTTGAGGCCGCCAAGGCTCTACTTTGTAGTGCTCCTGTACTAGCTGCCCCAAACTTCACCCGTCCATTTAAACTGGAGGTGGACGCTAGTGCTCTCGGAGCAGGTGCTGTACTCCTACAGGAGGATGATGCGGGCATAGACCATCCAATTTGTTACTTCTCAAAGAAATTCAAGAAACACCAGCTACATTACAGCACCATTGAGAAAGAGGCATTAGCCTTGTTATTAGCCTTGCAACATTTTGAGGTATATATTGGCTCCAGTTCACAGCAGACCCTCATCTTCTCTGACCACAACCCGCTGGTATTCCTGACTCGGATGCAAAATAGTAATCATCGCCTTATTCAATTCAATTCAATTCAATTTTATTTGTATAGCGCCAAATCACAATACAAATCATCTCAAGGCACTTTACAAAAACTAAAACTAAAAACCCAACAATTCCCTTATGAGCAAGCACTTGGCGACAGTGGAGAGGAAAAAACTCCCTTTAACGGAAGAAAAAAACCTCCAGCAGAACCGGGCTCAGTTTGGGTGGCCATCTGCACATCAGCGATAAACAGCTCCAGGACCAGGGACACCTGCAGAAGGTACAGAGAGAGAGAGAGAGAGAGAGAGAGGGAGGGAGAGAGCACAAACTAGGGGAGAGAGAGAGCACAAGGTCAGTAACATTCAATGGTGGAATATACATGAGGTGGGAGAGAAGGGGGGGGGTTAGGGTAGGGGAGCTCAGTGCACCGATGGTCCTCGGGCAGTCTAGGCCTATAGCAGCATAACTAACTAAGGGATGGTTCAGGGTTGCCTGAAGCCAGCCCTAACTATATGCTTTGTCAAAGAGGAAGGTTTTAAGTCTAGCCTTAAAAGTACAGAGTGTCTGCCTCCTGAACCCAGTCTGAAAGCTGGTTCCACAGGAGAGGAGCTTGATAGCTAAAGGCTCTGCCTCCCATTCTGCTTTTGAGAACTCTGGGAACCACAAGTAGGCCTGCACTCTGAGAGCGAAGTGGTCTATTGGGATAATATGGTACTATGAGGTCTTTAAGGTATGAAGGAGCTTGATTATGAAGGGATTTGTATGTGAGAAGAAGGATTTTAAATTCTATTCTATATTTTACAGGGAGCCAATGAAGAGAAGCCAATATAGGAGAAATATGATCTCTCTTGCTAGTTCCTGTCAGGACTCTGGCTGCGGCATTCTGGATTAATTGGAGGCTTTTTATTAAGATATTAGGACATCCAGATAGTAATGAGTTACAGTAATCTAGCCTTGAGGAAACAAATGCATGGACTAGTTTTTCTGCATCATTTTGAGACAGGATGTTCCTAATTTTGGAAATGTTGCGCAGGTGAAAGAATGCAGTTCTAGAAATTTGTTTTATGTGTGAGTTAAAGGACATGTCCTGGTCAAAAATAACTCCAAGGTTTTTTACAGTAGTGCTGGAGGCCAGGGCTATGCCATCTAGAGTAGCTATAATTTTAGAAAAGTTATTTCTGAGATTTTTAGGCCCAAATATAATGACTTCTGTTTTCTCCGAGTTTAAAAGTAAAAAGTTACTGGTCATCCAAGCCTTTATGTCAGTTAGACAGGCTTGAAGTCTGGTTAACTGGTTTGTGTTAACAGGTTTAATAGATAGATATAACTGAGTGTCATCCGCATAGCAGTGGTAATTAATAGAGTGCTTCCTAATGATATATCCTAAAGGAAGCATGTACAAGGTGAACAGAATCGGTCCTAGCACAGAACCTTGTGGAACTCCATAACTAACTTTTGTTCGTGTGGAAGGTTCATCATGGACATGAACAAACTGGAATCTGTCCGATAAATAGGATTGGAACCACTTTAACGCTGTTCCTCTGATACCAATCACATGCTCCAGTCTCTGTAATAAGATGTTGTGGTCAATGGTGTCGAATGCTGCACTAAGGTCTAGGAGGACAAGTATCGAAACAAGTCCATTATCTGAGGCTAAGAGAAGATCGTTGGTAACTTTCAACAGTGCTGTTTCTGTACTATGATGTGCTCTAAATCCTGATTGGAAATCTTCAAATAGTTCATTTTTGTGTAAGTGGTCTGATAGCTGCTTATCAACAGCTTTTTCTAGGATTTTAGAAATAAATGGCAGGTTGGATATTGGTCTATAATTAGCCAAGACACCTGGATCAAGACTAGGCTTTTTGAGTAAAGGTTTGATTACTGCAGTCTTTAAAGGCCTGTGGTACGTAGCCTGATACTAGAGATAAATTTACCAAGTCCAATAAAGATGAGTTCATTAATGGCAGGGTGCCTTTAAGCAGTCTAGTCGGGATGGGGTCCAAGAGATACGTTGATGATTTCGATGAAGCAACTACTGATGTAAAATCAGAGAGATCTATAGGAGAGAAGCAGTCTAAACATAACTGAGGTCCTACAGATGATTCAAGAGCTACTGTAGTAAAAGATTCATTTATTGCAGGTATAGGAAGCATCTGCTGAATTTTATCTCTAATAGTTGTGATTTTATTTGTAAAGAAACTCATAAATTCATCACTGCTGAGAGCTAAGGGAACACTGGGCTCAACGGAGCTGTGACTTTTTGTCAGCCTGGCTACAGTGCTGAAAAGAAACCTGGGATTGTTCTTATTTTCCCTCTATTAGTGATGAATAGTATGCAGTTCTGGCTTTACGGAGAGCTTTTTTATATGTTAGTAGACTGTTTTCCAGGCTAGAAAAATTTCCTCTAAGTTTGTGGAACGCCACTTCCTTTCCAGCTTTCGTGATGCCTGCTTTAAGGTACGAACATGTAAATTATACCATGGGGCTAGTCTTCTCTGAATCACTAACTTCTTTTTCAGAGGGGCTACAGAATCAAGCGTTTCACGCAGTGAGGTTACAGCGCTGTCAACAACATGATCAATTTGGTAGGGAGTAGGATTAAGGCAGCTGCCCTCCACTATGTTTATACTTGGCATAGATGCAAATAAAGATGGAATCATTTTCTTAAATTTATTAACAGCGTTGTCGGATAAACATCTGCTGTAGTGGAATTTTCTTCCAGACGCTGCATGATCCATCATTTTAAATTCGAAAGTTATTAAAGAATGATCTGACAAAACAGGATTTGGGGGAAAAATTATTAGATGTTCAATTTCGATGCCATAGGTCAGAACAAGATCAAGGGTGTGATTAAAACAGTGGGTGGGCTTGTTAATATTTTGAATGAAACCAATTGAATCTAATATAGAATTAAATGCAATGCTGAGGCTGTTATTTTCAACATCTACATGAATGTTAAAATCTCCCACTATAATGACTTTATCTGATCTAAGCACTAAATCAGACAGGAAGTCAGGGAATTCAGTTAAAAACTCTGAGTAAGGAACAGGTGGACGGTACAAAATGACAAGTAGAACTGGTTTTTGTGTTTTCCAGTTTGTATGTGAGAGACTAAGAGTGAGGCTCTCAAATGAGTTATAATTGTTCTGAGGATGAAAGTTTAATAATAAGTTTGACTGGAAGATTGCAGCTACTCCTCCACCTCGACCTGTGCTTCGAGGAACATGATAATTTTTATGACTGAGGGGGGTTGATTCATTCAGACTGACATATTCATCCTGCTGTAACCAGGTTTCAGTAAGATAAAGTAGGTCAATTTGGTGATCAGTTATCAAATCATTTACTAACAGAGATTTAGATGAAAGAGACCTGATATTTAATAATCCACATTTGACAGTTCTGTTTTCTGTTCAATAAGAGAAGTGGTCTTAATTTTTATTAAGTTTTTATGAATAACTCCTCTTCTGTTAGCTTCTGATTTATTTGATTTATATGTTCGAGGGGCAGACACAGTCTCTATGTGGTTTGAGGGGGGCGGCGGCTCTAAGGAAACTGCAGAGAGGCGTTTTAGACTGAGTCTCTGCATCCCGGTCCCCACCCTGGATTGTCAGGCTTTAGGTCGGCTAATAAACTCGCGAAATTTCTAGAGATGAGAGCTGAACCACTCTAAGTGGGATGGATCTCATCCACCCCCGGTGCTTTGCCACCGAGGAGCTGCTGAACTACCTCAGTGACTTCGGCTTGGGTGATGGATGGATCAGCCCCCGAATCCCCAGCCCCTGCTTCCCTTATGGAAGACGTGTTGACGGGATTGAGGAGATCCTCGAAGTATTCCTTCCAAAGTCCGACAGTATCCCCAGTCAAGGTCAGCAGCTCCCCACTTCCACTGTAAACAGTGTTGGTAGACTGCTTCCCCCTCCTGAGGCGCCGGACGGTTTGCCAGAATTTCTTCAGGGCCGACAGGTAGTCCTTCTCCATGGCCTCACCGAACTCCTCCCATACCCGAGTATTTGCCGCCGTCACCGCCTGGGCTGCAACACGCTTGTCCCTGTTGTACCGCTTGTACCGGTCAGCTGCTTCGGAAGTCCCACAAGCCAGCCAAGCTCGGTAGGACTCCTACTTCAGCTTGACGGCATCCCACCGGGTGGTGGACACTGGACACTGTTCGGGTGGTCGTCACCTGTTCGGGTGGTCGTCACCAGTGTTCGTTATGGACAAACTGTGACTAGCACAGAAGTCCAGCAGCAGAACACCGCTCAGGTTCGTATCGGGGAGGCCATTCCTTCCAATCACGCCCCTCCAGGTTTCACTGTCGTAGCCCACGTGAGCGTTGAAGTCCCCCAACAGGATTATGGAGTCCCCGTTAGGAGCACCTTTCAGCACCCCCCCGAGAGACTCCAAAAAGGCCGGGTACTCTGCACTGTTGTGCAAACAACAGTGAGAGACCTATCCCTGACCCGAAGGCGCAGGGAAACGACCCTTTCACTCCGGGGGGAAATCTCCAACATGTGGCGGCTGAGCTGGGGAGCTATGAGCAAGCCCACACCAGCTCGCCGCTGCTCACCGTGAGCAACTCCAGAGTAGAAGAGAGTCCCAGGCTGTGCGTGGAGGTGAGCCCGACTATCTCTAGTCGGTACCGCTCGAGGAATAGCTTACATGGCCCTACCCCTCCCTCACGTCGGTTCCTTGGACCACAACACTGTTATGCTAATGCCAGCATAAAGACCACTGATTAAAGTCGCCAAACCAGTTCAGAAGCAGGTACAAGTGTGGCCGGAAGGTTCTTCAGAAGCACTCCAGGACTGTTTTAACTGGAACATGTTTATTAAACAGGCTGCCATCTAAAACAATACCACACACTTCCAGGATTATACAGACTGTCACTGCCTATGTCACCAAGTGCATTGATAATGTAACAGATACCAAGACCATCACCGTCTGGGCCAACCAAAAGCCATGGCTGAAGGGGGAGGTCTACAGACTCGTGAAGGCCCAGAATGCTGCCTTCAGATCTTGAGACGAAGTAGGCCTGAAGACAGCCAGGGCCAACCAGTCCCGCGGCATCAGAGAAGCTAAGAGGCTACTCCAGCACAATAACCTGTTGTTTAACCCTGTAAAGCCCAAACCATTAAATAATTGACAGAAAATTCTAATTCTTTGAAACTGGAGCCTTTATTGGTCATTCTGAACAACAACAAAAAAAAAATTCAAATATCAATTTCTTCTACATGAGTTTCAATTTGTATCATATGTGATACATCGGGTCACAATGGTAAAAAAATTTCTTGAACAAACAAAAAGCAACACCAACGGAACTGGCAGTGTGGAATAGTAACATTTCTGTTATTTATTTTTACTGATTTTGTGCTTCACAGCATTTTATTTTGCATGGTGGTAGGCCAGAAAACAGTTTCTGTCCTTGTTCATGCAAAGATGCACTCTGCATTTCACACAGTAGACATAGGCAAAGTGGTCTGTGCAGTGCTTGCATCTCTGTCTGGTTTCCCATGTTGGGAAGTGATCGATGCCATCCCTTATCACATCAGGGGGCATCACAGTGGATTTCCTCTTGCGTGTGGGGGTTGGTGTTGCTTCTGGAGAGGATAGTGGTCTGCCACACTTCGTGCCCTTTCCTGCGCTTGTGAGAGAGGTGGCAACATAAGCCTGAAACCTTCTCAGGGGCAGGGGTTTCTGGCTGGTTTTTAGTTTTTCCAGGTCTCTTTTGTAGCGGATCCAAGCATTTATTACTGCCACTGTAACAGTGTGCCACCAAATGTATAAGTACCATCTTCGGGATCTGAAGTTGTACGTGTAAAGTGCAGTTAACATGTCAAGAAGGTCCACTCCTCCCATGAACCTGTTATATATGTCAACGATGGCTGGTCTGGGCACCATTATGTGGCTTTTGGCCTTCCGATCCCAACGCTTCACATTGCCAAGTGGTTCTATGCCAACAAAAGAAGAGACCAGGTTCACAGCTTTGTTGTCATACCATTTTACGATGATGATGTCTTCCTGATTTACTCTGAAATCCCGAGACCCTCTACCCTTTTTCTTCAAGTCTTTCTCATCCATTAGTTGGCAGTTCTTTACCCTGTTCATTCGGACTGTGCCTATGTAGTAGATTCCTCTTTGTTTCAAGTGCTCCACCAATGGA
Organism: Mastacembelus armatus; assembly: GCF_900324485.2. Taxonomy (NCBI): domain Eukaryota; kingdom Metazoa; phylum Chordata; class Actinopteri; order Synbranchiformes; family Mastacembelidae; genus Mastacembelus; species Mastacembelus armatus. The sequence continues at coordinate 25,196,952 of NC_046653.1, forward strand.
ACTGATGTAAAGTAGTTTTCTGCAAAAACTTTGTGATTTTGTTTAGCTGGAAGAGTTAGCACCAACATCAGATTACTCTTTGTCAGGATGCTCTGCCCCTTGGCACACATCAAAGTCATAAAGATAGCCTCTTTGTCCGGCACCTCCCCATATCTTGAACCCCCATTTGTGAGGTTTTCCTGGCATGTAGCACCGTAGATGTGATTTTCCTTTGAAAGGCACCATGATTTCGTCAACAGCATGACATTCTTCAGGGGGTATGCTAAGAAAGCTTTGACGTAGTTGCTCTAACCATGGCCTCAGTTTCCACAGCTTATCTTTCTTTGCATCTTCAGACACATTGAGGTTGTCCTGAAAGTGAATGAGCGTCAGCAACTTCAGGAATCGACCCCGTGACATCACATCACAAACAGCAGAGTACCTCGTCTCCATTTCCCAATAAGCTCGTACGTTGGGCATCTGATCTAACCCCATGTGCATGTACATTACCCAGAATATGCTCAATTTCTTTGGCATTTGTGTTTACTGATTTTCCATCTTTCTGCACACTGTACAAGTTTGTTTCATCTGCAATTTCTTGTAGCATTTCCTCTGTCACAAAATCTTTGAAATACATACATGGTGTCCAGGTAAGCCTGTCTTCAGAGATTTCCTCAACACATTCCTCAAACTCAACAGCTGGAGGTTCAAACCTGAGGCGGCAGTACCAGTCCTCCTAATTACCTTGTCTCCTTTCTACCTCAGTGTGTGTTGTCTGCAGGTGTGCCACAAGAGACAGTTGCTGCTGATGAGCATCACCTGGTCCCAATTACTCACCATCGGCAATAAAGGCTCCGGTTCACCTCTCCAGCGTCGCCAGTTCTTCCCGTTATCTACACGCGGTCCCTGCATGTCAGCAGTTCCTGTGGTGTGCCTTCCCCTGTCGCCTGGGAGCCAGTCTGATCCAGGCATTCGTCGCCCTGTACTTTCAGGAAAGACTGTCCGGAGCACCTGGAGAGTTTTATGTGCGGATTAACCTCCAGTGAATTTGTGTTATAATAAACTGACTCTGTTTTTGAATCTGCCTTTGGGTCCTCTCCGTTTCCGTCATTAGTGACGCAACAGAAAGAACTGGCCAGATGGACCCAGCGGATTCCCAGCCCGGCAAACACCTGAGCAGTAGTGCTCTGCACGAGGCGCTCTCTCGGCAAGGGGCCTTGCTAGGAGAGCACGATCATACTCTACGCAGCCTGGTTAAGATGAACCAGGAAATGGCTATGCACATGACCCAGCTGATGGATCAGGTACGGATTCTAACCACGCAGCTCTCTCCCGCAGCTCCTGTGGTGTCGGTTGACACGCCACAGACGGGCCTGCCACCTGGCCCGGCGCAGGATCAACCCGACCCGCACGTCGCGGACCCCGAACCATATCACGGAAACCCTGGAACCTGTGGAGGATTCCTTCTTCAGTGCGCGAACATCTTTGAGACGCGACCCCGGACCTACTCCACAGATAAGTCAAAAATTTCTTTTATAGTCGGACTGCTACGGGGAAGGGCGCTCACTTGGGCGGAGGCAGAATCCTCGTCCAGGCCATTAACTAACCTGACACTACTCCAGTTTCTTGAGGCTTTTAGGCAAGTGTTTGACCGACCTGATTATGCCGGGGACGCCACTACACGGCTCCTCACCATACGCCAGGGAAATAGGAGCATGGTGGATTACGCCATCGAGTTTAGGACGGTGGCAGCATGCACGGGGTGGGCAGGACCAGTCCTACGGGAGTTGTTCAAACGTGGACTTTCCGAACAGCTCAAAGATGAACTAACTTGCAGGGACCAAGCTCCCGATTTTCCATCTTTTATAGACCAGGTGATCCTCCTGGATGGTCGCATCCGGGAGAGGCGACGAGAGAGAGCCAAGTGGGAACGGTTGCCCGCGGGGCCATCTGCCCAGGAATCCGCGGCACGACCGCCAGCTCCCAAGGCTTTTCTGACCCCCACTACCACCTCCTCGGACCTGGAGGAACCCATGCTGCTGGGTCATGCTGGTCTGAGCCCAGAAGAGCGGCGGCGGCGGTTCCAGGGAGGTTTGTGTCTATACTGTGGTGAGTCAGGTCACGTGCTTAGAAATTGCCCACAACGGCCAAAAAACCGGCCGCCTCATCAGTAAGCCTGGGGGTGCTGGTGAGTCGGGTGTCGGATCGCCCGGTATGCCCCAGGGTAAATTCGTCGGCCGTCCTCTTGGTCGATCGGCGGACATTTCCCGTGTCCGTCCTGGTCGACTCGGGGGCGGACGACAACTTTTTAGATGCAAAATTGGCGCAGCGGATAGGGGTGTCCTTACGCCCCCTGCCCTCCCCTTTGAGAGCCAACGCCCTAGACGGTCGTCTCCTTGCCCACGTCACACATGTTACCGTTCCCTTGACCCTGATCCTCTCAGGTAATCACCGCGAGGAGATCACATTTAAAATTATTCCAGCACCGCGATCAGCCCTGGTACTAGGTCTTCCGTGGCTTCAACACCACAACCCTCACATTAACTGGGCTACCGGTAGGATCACTGAGTGGAGTCAGCGCTGCCATGGTACTTTCCTCCGGGCGGCGTTGACCCCCACTATTACCCAGAGTAACACTGTTGAGACGGCCATAGATTTAACCGGCGTGCCCGAGTGTTACTACGACCTGTCGCAGGTTTTTAGTAAGGAAAGGGCTTTATCGTTACCCCCACACCGACCCTACGATTGCCCCATCGACTTCCTCCCGGGTGCTTCGCTTCCTTCTGGCAGGCTGTACAGTCTGTCGCGCCCGGAGAGGGAGGCGATGGAGCGGTATATTGGTGAGTCCCTCGCGTCAGGGATAATTCGGCCCTCGTCGTCCCCGGTGGGGTCCGGTTTTTTCTTCGTTGAAAAGAGGGATCGGACCTTGCGTCCCTGCATAGATTACCGCGGAATTAACGCTATCACCGTGCGAAATCGCTATCCACTTCCCCTGCTGTCATCCGCCTTCGAGTTGCTGCAAGGAGCGACTATTTTCACCAAACTCGACCTCCGTAGTGCGTATCATTTAATTCGGATCCGGGAGGGCGATGAATGGAAAACGGCTTTCAAGACCCCTTTAGGGCATTTTGAATATTTGGTGATGCCATTCGGCCTCACCAACGCCCCAGCCGTTTTCCAGTCAATGATCAATGACATCCTCCGAGATTTCCTGAACAAAGTAGTTTTTGTTTATCTTGACGACATCCTGATTTTCTCGCGGACGCTGCATGAGCATCGGGAACATGTGAGACTGGTGCTGCAGCGTCTGTTGGAGAATCGGCTGTTTGTCAAGGCCGAGAAGTGTGAGTTTCACCGCCCATCCGTTCCGTTTCTCGGTCTGATTGTTGAGAGCGGTAGAATACTAGCAGACCCCAGCAAGGTCAGTGCGGTGGCTGAGTGGCCACGCCCCACAACTCGGCGTAAGTTACAGCAGTTCCTCGGGTTTGCCAATTTTTACCGCCGCTTTATCCGTGGGTTCAGCAGCGTGGCCCAGCCCCTTACCCGGCTCACATCCCCCAAAGTGCCTTTCATCTGGCTCCCAGAGGCAGAGGCAGCGTTTTCTGAACTAAAACCACGCTTCACCTCGGCCCCTGTCCTCCTGCAACCAGACCCTCTGCGGCAGTTCATCGTAGAGGTTGATGCTTCTAACGTAGGAGTGGGGGCGGTTCTATCCCAGCGTGCTGAGTCTGATGGCAAGTTGCATCCCTGTGCTTTCTTTTCCCAGCGGCTATCGCCGGCAGAGCGCAATTACGACGTGGGCGATAAGGAACTCCTTGCTATAAAATTAGCCCTAGAAGAGTGGAGGCACTGGTTGGAGGGTGCAGAACATCCGTTTGTAGTGTGGACCGACCATAAGAATCTAGCTTACCTACAGTCTGCCAGACGGTTAAACGCTCGGCAGGCACGGTGGGCTCTGTTTTTTACTCGTTTTCAGTTTACGGTCACCTACCGCCCGGGGTCACGCAACACCAAGCCGGACGCTCTCTCCCGCCAGTTTGCTCCCGCAGAGTCGGAACCCGAGCCCGCCTCCATCTTGTCCCCCAACTGCGTGATAGCAGCGGTCACCTGGGAGATCGAGAACCAGGTACAACAGGCTCAGATTAATGAGCCGGATCCGGGCACTGGCCCAAGTAACAGACTTTTTGTACCCAGCTCTGTCCGATCGCAGGTTCTCCAGTGGGCCCACGGAACCAAGCTCGCCTGCCACCCCGGAATCGCCCGCACCAAAGACCTGGTACAGCGACGGTTCTGGTGGCAGTCCCAAGACCGGGATATCCGGGCCTTTGTGTCAGCTTGTGCCATATGCGCCCGAGGCAAGGCTTCACACCAACCGGCCCCTGGACTACTTCAACCATTGCCGATACCTTCGAGGCCTTGGTCGCACATCGCCCTCGACTTCGTTACGGGGCTCCCCCCCTCTCAAGGTAACACCATTATCCTAACCATAATAGACAGGTTTTCTAAATTTGCACATTTCATTCCCTTTCCCAAGCTCCCCACTGCACTAGAAACTGCCCACTTATTAACCCAGCATGTGTTCCGGCTGCACGGAATTCCGCGGGACATAGTGTCCGACCGAGGTCCCCAGTTTACCTCCCGGGTCTGGAGGGTTTTTTGTGAGGACTTGGGTGCGACAGTGAGCTTATCTTCAGGGTTCCACCCGCACACCAATGGACAGACTGAGCGTGTTAACCAGGACCTGGGAGCAGCTCTGCGTTGTGTCACTGCCTCTTGTCCCACCGACTGGAGTAAGTACCTGCCTTGGGTGGAATATGCTCACAACTCACAACTAAGTTCTGCTACTGGTCTAACCCCCTTCGAAGCCTCCTTAGGTTATCAGCCCCCGTTGTTTGATGCCCAGGAACGGGACGTGGCAGTCCCGTCACTCCAGCACCATCTCCGTCGCTGCCGCCGGGTGTGGAGACTAACACGGATGGCTCTTCGGAGAACGGCGGAGCAGAATCGTCGAGTGGCTGACCGTCGGAGGTCCCCAGCCCCATCTTACCAACCGGGACAGTCGGTATGGCTATCGACTCGAAATATCCCACTTAAGACTGAATCTCGTAAACTCTCTCCCAGGTATATCGGACCCTTCCCTGTCGAGCGTCTCATCAACCCTGTAGCGGTCCGGCTTCGCCTCCCGCCCCACATGAGGATTCATCCAGTATTCCATGTGTCCCAGCTGAAACCAGTGTCAGTGAGCACATTGCACCCCCCGGCCAACCCACCACCGCCGCCCCGGCTCATCGATGATGCCCCCGCATACACGGTGCGGCGGTTACTGGATGTCCGCCGCCGAGGGCGGGGGTATCAATATCTGGTGGACTGGGAGGGCTACGGCCCAGAGGAGCATTCCTGGGTGTCACGCTCGGCTATCTTTGACTCCACCATGGTCAGAGACTTCCATCGGAGACACCCTGACAAGCCTGGGGGTCGCCGAGGGGCGACCGTAAGGGAGGGGGTACTGTCATGAGGCGGCAGTACCAGTCCTCCTAATTACCTTGTCTCCTTTCTACCTCAGTGTGTGTTGTCTGCAGGTGTGCCACAAGAGACAGTTGCTGCTGATGAGCATCACCTGGTCCCAATTACTCACCATCGGCAATAAAGGCTCCGGTTCACCTCTCCAGCGTCGCCAGTTCTTCCCGTTATCTACACGCGGTCCCTGCATGTCAGCAGTTCCTGTGGTGTGCCTTCCCCTGTCGCCTGGGAGCCACGCAGTCTGATCCAGGCATTCGTCGCCCTGTACTTTCAGGAAAGACTGTCCGGAGCACCTGGAGAGTTTTATGTGCGGATTAACCTCCAGTGAATTTGTGTTATAATAAACTGACTCTGTTTTTGAATCTGCCTTTGGGTCCTCTCCGTTTCCGTCATTAGTGACGCAACATTACCATCCAGAATCATGTTCATAGCATCTTCGAAACTGTAATATTCCGCCATGTAAAAACACACACATAGGACCACACAAAAAAGATTATTGTGTATTTTATTGAAAACCAGTAAGCACGAAGTTACTAGCAAAAGTACCATGGCAATCATGGCATCATCATCATACAAGTTGCATGTGCTAAACCTTTGCTTCAAATGTACCAATTTATGCAATTTAAAATTTTAATTAGCTAACTTTAAAAATAAAATGACTATATGTTGCTTGATTTTATGTATAATACATCAAATGCAATAAAATGACAATCAACTGATTTAGAGTTGTATGAACATATATATCTGCTGTGTCAAATTTGATACGCACATTTTCAACACGGTTTTACTAAAACATAAATTATGAAATATTAAATTATTTCACATTACATCAATCAAGTAACTGTTCCTATTAAGGTTTCAGTAACAATTTGAATGTTTTTCTTACCTTAACCTTTTCAAAACTGGTGAAGTTCTTCCTTAAAAACCACCTATTTCTCTTTCCTGAAATCTCTGTCTGGCAGTGTCACTGGAAAGCCTCCTCGTTAGTTAATTACTTCCACCTGGTGTAATATATATGCATTACAAGTATCTTATTGTATACATTGGGTTTTTCAAGAAAAAAAAACTCACACTGATGCTGTAGAGGGCTCAAAACTCATGTATCATATATGATACATTTGGCGTTATAGGGTTAAGTAAGAGCAGAGACATCCAGAGCCTGTGGCGTGGAGTACAGACCGTTATAGACTACAAGCTCCCACTGCAGACCTTCCACAGTACCATCTCCCTGCTGAATGAGCTCGACAACTTCTTTGCTCGCTTTTAGGCATAAAACGGCACTCCTCCACGGAAGACCCCATCCCCCAGTGACCTGGTGTTGACACTGTCCTTGGCGTGAAGAAATAGCTCAGCAGGATCAACACTCGCAAAGCTCCGGCCCCTGACAATATACCTGGTCATGTGTTGAGAAACTGCACAGAGAAACTCACAGCTGTCTTTACAGACATATTCAACATCTTGTTGAGTCACGCTGTGGTCCCCACATGCTTCAAAGCAACCACCATCATTATTTGAGTCTTATATGAACAATAACACATGCAGGAAACACTGCAGCTGGTCAGGATGCTCTCAATGGTGCCTCTGTAGAACATGCACATGATGGTGGCCGGGGCTCTAGCTCTTCTTAGATTTCAGAGGAAGTACAGATTCTGCAGTGCCTTCTTGGCCAGCGATGCAGTGTTGTTAGTTCAGTAGAGGTCTTCTGTGACGTGCAAACCCAGGAACTTTGTGCTGTTCACCCTCTCCACAGCAGCACCGTTGATGGACAGGGGAGCGTGCTAGTTGCATTTTCCTGAAGTTGACGTCAGAAAGAGATTGTTGTCTCTGGACCACATGGCCAGGCAGCTCACTTCACTCTTGTAGTTTGTCTTATCTCTGTTGCTGATGAGACCCACCACAGTTGTGTCATGTGCAATGAAGAGGTTGGACCTGTGCATCGTGGGTCAGCAGAGTGAAGATGAGGGGGCTTAGCACACATCTTTGGGGGGCCCCTGTCCTTAGTGTGATGGATGGATGGGTTACTGCCGACCCATACTGCCTATGGTCACCTAATCAGGATGTCCAACAGCCAGTTGCACAATGTGGTTTTGAGCTCCAGTTGGTTCAGTTTCTGCATAAGCTGCTGGGGAATGATTGTGAGCTGAAGTCTATGAACAGCAGTCTCACATATGAGTCTTTTGTGTCCAGATGAGTGAGGGCTATGGAGATGCCATCATCGGTTGAGTGGTTGGACCGATACACAAACTGGAAGGTGTCCAGGGAGGGGCGGGCAGCATGAATATGATGCATGAATAGCCGTGCAATGGCAGACAACTTCTTTGGGACTGGAATGATGGACAAATAGGATCAGGAATGAGTACATCAGAGGGACAGCTCATGTTAGATGTTTTGGAGAAAAAGCCAGGGAAGCCAGATTGAGATAGTTTGGACATGTTCAGAGGAGAGACAGTGATGCTGAGGTTAAAGCAGCCAGGAAGGAGGCCTAGAGGAAGACCAAAGAGGAGGTTCTTGGATGTAATGAAGGAGGACATGAGAATAGTTGGTGTGGGTGAGGACGATACAGAGGATAGCATGGAGGCAGATGATTCCCTGTGACGACCGCTGATGGGAGCAGCCCAAAGGAAAAGAAGAAGAAAACGTCCCTGAGTTGCCATTGCTCTCCTATACTGTAGTGGGCGCTGTGGACTAAACTACTGCAAACACACAGGAAGGCTTCTGTAGAAGGAGAAAGCAGAAAAAGCTAAATGTAATGGTTGACTCCTTATGAAGCAAACATCAAGGACCGTGACGTCTCCCGGAATGGCGAAACCGGGGCCCCACCCTGGATCCAGGCCTGGGGTCGGGCCCGTTGGCGAGCGCCTGGTGGCTGGGTCTACACCCATGGGGCCCAGCCGGGCAAAGCTCGAAAAAGCGACGTGGGGCCATCCTACTGTGGACCCACCACCTGCAGGAGGATCCATAAGAGGCCGGGTGCTTAGTGGAGTGGGCAGTGGTCGAGGGCGGGGACCTCGTCGACCTGATCCCTGTATGCCAAAACTGGCTCTAGGGACATGGAATGTCACCTCACCGGGGGAGCCTGAGCTTATGCGGGAGGTCGAGCGGTACCTAGAGATAGTCGGGCTCGCCTCCACGTACAGCCTAGGCTCTGGAACCCAGCTCCTTGAGAGGGGCTGGACTCTCTTCTACTCTGGAGTTGCTCGTGGAGAGAGGTGGCAAACTGGTGTGGGCTTGCTCATAGCTCCCCAGCTCAGCCACAACATGTTGGAGTTTTCCCCCCGGAATGAAAAGGTCGTTTCCCTGCGCCTTCAGGTTGGGGACAGGTCTCTCACTGTTGTTTTGGCCTATGGGAAAAAGAAGTCTGGCTATCCCTGCTTAGGCTACTGCCCCCCATGACTCGGTCCCGGATAAGCGGAAGAAGATGAATGGATGGTGATGGTTGTTAGTTAGAACTTTGATAGAGACGTTGCACAAACACAGGTGGCTGAAAACCCATTGAACTACACCCTAAATCAAGCCAACCTACTGTTGCTGGCAACCTGGATCCTGGGGGGTGTGTGGGGATATGTGATCCTAAACCCATATTTAAATCCTCCACAAGGGAAAATACTAAGAGTTTTTTCCAATTGTCAGGGCCATTATACTGCTCACCCTTTACAGAAAAATATATTACAGCTGCTAGAGGGTGGGGAGTGTGTCCAATTTGGAGACCTCAAAATCTGGACTGTTATAACTTGCAGATGAAACACAGTGTGTGTGTTGAAACTGCATTGTTTTGAATGAAAGCCACAGCATGTTGAAATAAAATCATGTTTAATTTCACCAATGTGTCAAAGAGCCTATACAGTAGGCCTATGACTTACCGGCCTGTACAATGTTCTTACATTTCACTGTGAGTTGCTGCCAGGTGCTTTTGGCCCATTGGGTTGCACCTGAATGAATATAAACTTTAGTCACATCCCACCCCAGTTTCACCTGTAGCTCTGGTAAAGAATCAATGTGGTGAGTGTTAAATGAAAGTATGTATAATGCAATGCAATGACTCGAGCAGCAATTTTCTCCCACCCCAGTTTCCTCTCCTTTGCTGCTGTAGTTTTTCTTCCAAGACCTGTGTTCGTGTTCTGCATGAGAATATCTGATACCATGTGTGAAGAAAGTTTTTCCTGCTGCCACAGTGAATCACTGTGTCTAAACTCCACTAATGATGGAGTCATCGTGCATGTAGTTAACTCATAATCAACTGAGAGTTGACTGAACTAACTCTGATCAACTGTTTCTGGAGCCAAAATTCTCAGGGTTAATAAAATCCGAGTTCAGCATTAAGTTCAGACTTTGTTAAACCTGTTTTCTGAAATACACCTCCAGGTTCACATCTTTATGAAGTCTCTCAGTCTGGTTTCTGTTCAGACAATTCCTGGTTATGTTGATCCATGATGCATTAGACACACACCAGGCCAAACCTGAGAAAGACGTGTTGTTCTCAGGTTCTTTAATGATCTTGTTCAAGCAATTAACTGAAAACAGACAACTACCAGTTTTCTAGTACAAATTTATCAGATTTTGTAATTTGGTGGATAGATTGTGATACTGATTCATTTACTTTATATTTGTAACGTTCTAACTTTATTGCTGCTTTGGTTGTTAATATTTTCATCAGTCATTAAACTGTTGTAGGTTTTTGTTCTGCACAGGTCCTTCAAATTAAATTTAGCTCCTTATTATTATTGTTGTATTGAATAGTTTAAAATATTCTACACTTAAACTTCCAAATCACATAACTATTGCAAGGTGTCACTTAAGATTTTAGTGCAATTTAGCTTTGACTCAGTTTTGTTGTAGAATGTGTACACTCACCAAGCTGAACTTTATCAGTTTGATCCAAAGTTCCTGTAATAAATCAATAACTCAGTTGTCGGTTTCTTAGGAACAGACGAACTGTTTGTGGTCAAACTGTTTCAAAGAGGTGCAGACTGAACTGTATGATTATTTTAGAAGCTGTAGTCTGCTCTCCTGTTGAACTCTGCTGCATTATACAGAGAGGTGGTGTTGTTTTTTAGGCTGAACTCAATGATATGAAAGAGGGTAGAGAAAAGAAAAGAGACTCATGTCAGTACAATGCAATCCAATTCAGCAGCATGACAAACTACAACCTCCAAAATGATCAACCAGTTGAATCAACACGTCTCTGAAACAGTTTGACCACAAACTGAACATTATCACCTTCATGAAGGAGGATTTATTACAGGACTGTTGGATTAGACTGACAAAGTTATAGTTAGGTGGACCTAATAAACTGACAATGGAGTGTTTATACTTTAACAATACACCCAGATATGATGCCAATATGAAAATATTCAGTCAATTAACAGTTAAGCCACAACAAACTGGAAACACAAGAATCAAACTGACAATTAGAATCAAACTGTATTTCTGGGTTCTGCAGCAAATTGCTTAGTTAGTAGTGATTACATAGTGTAGTTGAAGCTGATAATGCTCTTTACTGTGATTTAGGGTTTTAGAAACATCTTTACACTCAATACTTTTCAAGGCTCAGAGAAATCACATCTCTGTTTTATTCTGACACTAAACAATGACTGTACAACAGTTATCAGTGTTAGTACATTAGACTGTTTTACCTGGAAAGAACAATTTCCTGAGGTGTTTATAAATTTCTTTCATTTTTAGTCCATATATGATTGGATTGAAAAGAGGATGATACAAAATTGTTTGTAAGGAAATTATTAAACTCACAATTTTCGGAAAATCAGTTTCTATTTGAAATAGAAGTACATCAAATGAACCCAAACAGGAAAAGTTGATCAGAACAATCAGGTGAGGTAAACAGGTCTGTGCAGCTTTTCTCCTGACTTCTCTACCACTTCGATAGGTGATTATAAATATCCTTATGTAGGTAAAAAGGATGAAAAGCACAGGGAGAATTAAAAGATTAACAAAAGGAATCAAAATATAAATATTTGGCAGTCTTGACTTCTCACATTGAAGTTTCAAAACTTCACTGTTACAAAATATTACTTTAAAAGAAAACTCACATAGTTCAATGTCAGCACTCAGACCAATTGGCACTGCTAACTGACCAGCAGGCAGAATCCAAGCTACAACCAGTAAAATACAGATGTTTCTTTTTGTCATGATAGTTGGATACTGCAGAGGTTTACATATAGACACATACCTGTCATAGGACATGGCTGCCAACAGTAAAAACTCTGCAGCACCTAAAGAATAATTGACATAAAACTGAAAGAGACAAGCTGAATATGACATGATCTGTTTTTCAGATAAAACATCAGTTAAAACCTTTGGGTACATAACAGTGCTGTAAAGAACAGAGTTCATTAACAAAGCTGCAATGAAAATGTACATAGGCTCATGGAGGTTTTTGTGAATCACTATCAGACACACAATAGTAGAATTACTGCAGATTATTAGAATATATGCTGTAAACATGATCACAAAATAAACAAATCTGTATTTGTCCAGTTCCACATATGCATCAATAGTTATATATGTTATATTTAGGTTATTATCCATTAAGGTTTAAAAACAAAGTGTCAATGACAAAGACTTGAAGTATCAAAGCAAAGATCACATGAACATATTATACAGTATATCTGTCATTGGATTGTCTAATGTATTCACTGATACCTGACCTTGACATGAACTTGTGTGTGTGTTGAAATATTGCAACAAATACAAACCTCCAGAATACAAAGTGAACTGTTTGACTCTGTGGGTTGATTTTTATCAGCTTGTTTCTCCCTCCATGGATCTCATTAAACTCTCCACCAAGAGCGGTCGTCATGTGAACAACATCAGACTCTACAGGCCTGAACCCGTGGAGGCCCATGGTATAGCTGACACAGGCAGTTTCCTATGCTGCTAACGGACATCAGCTACCTTCAGGTCAAGGTCTGACGGTGGCTCACTCAGTGACAAGAGTAGACTGGGCCCTGGTATAAGTTGGATATGAATCCAGCTGGGGGCTAGTGGGCCTGGTCGCACCTTGAGTTGAATCAGAGTGAAAACAGACTCTGGACAAAGCTCACTGCAAAGAGAATGGGAGGCTGCAGAATACCATGTGGAGTTAAATAATCGATGAAGAGGGAATCACGATCACACAAGAAGGACTGCAGAGAACATTACTCAACTGTGTGTGGTGTCCTTCGTCAAGAAAAACTACTGTGTCTTAGGCTATCAACAAGAGCAGAAAAATCAATGCTGATGGTAAAATCAAGAAGGAATCTCAGGTCTAGGAAAAGCTCAGAAAAGAAAAGATGATCTGAGAGAAACCTTCCTAAGCAGCCCAGAGGAGAAGAATGTTGGAAAGAAACTGGAACAGGCCAGAGGTTTTCACTGATTACACAACCTATGTGTCAGCAACACATATTACAGAGGATGTAGCACTTGAAAGAGGATAAAGAGGATCACCAGGAATACAGTGGGTACGGAAAGTATTCAGACCCCTTTAAATTTTTCACTCTTTTGTCATTGCAGCCATTTGCCAAAATCAAAAAGTTCATTTTATTCCTCATTAATGTACACTCAGCAACCCATCTTGACAGAAAAAAACAGAAATGTAGAAATTTTTGCAAATTTATTAAAAAAGAAAAACTGAAATATCACATGGTCATAAATATTCAGACCCTTTGCAGCGACACTCATATTTAACTCACATGCTGTCCATTTCTTCTGATCCTCCTTGAGATGGTTCTGTCCTTCATTGGAGCCCAGCTGTGTTTAATTAAACTGATTGGACCTGATTAGGAAAGGCACACACCTGTCTATATAAGACCTTATAGCTCACAGTGCATGTCAGAGCAAATGAGAATCATGAGGTCGAAGGAACTGCCCAAGGAGCTCAGAGACAGAATTGTGGCAAGGCACAGATCTGGCCAAGGTTACAAAAGAATTTCTGCAGCACTCAAGGTTCCTCAGAGCACAGTGGCCTCCATAATCCTCAAATGGAAAAAGTTTGGGACGACCAGAACTCTTCCTAGACTTTCCTAGACCAAACTGAGCAATCGTGGGAGAAGAGCCTTGGTGAGAGAGGTAAAGAAGAACCCAAAGATCACTGTGGCTGAGCTCCAGAGATGCAGTAGGGAGATGGGAGAAAGTTCCACAGAGTCAACTATCACTGCAGCCCTCCACCAGTCGGGGCTTTATGGCAGAGTGGCCCGACGGAAGCCTCTCCTCAGTGCAAGACACATGAAAGCCCGCATAGAGTTTGCCAAAAAACACATGAAGGACTCCCAGACTATGAGAAATAAGATTCTCTGGTCTGATGAGACCAAGATTGAACTTTTTGGCGTTAATTCTAAGCGGTATGTGTGGAGAAAACCAGGCACTGCTCATCACCTGCCCAATACAATCCCTACAGTGAAACGTGGTGGGAGCATCACGTTGTGGGGGTGTTTTTCAGCTGCAGGGACAGGACGACTGGTTGCAATTGAAGGAAAGATGAATGTGGCCAAGTACAGAGATATCCTGGAAAAAAACCTCTTCCAGAGTGCTCAGGACCTCAGACTAGGCCGAAGGTTCACCTTTCAACAGGACAATGATCCTAAGCACACAGCTAAAATAACAAAGGAGTGGCTTCGGAACAACTCTGTGACCGTTCTTGACTGGCCCAGCCAGAGCCCTGACCTAAACCCAATTGAGCATCTCTGGAGAGACCTGAAAATGGCTGTCCACCAACGTTCACCATCCAACCTGACAGAACTGGAGAGGATCTGCAAGGAAGAATGGCAGAGGATCCCCAAATCCAGGTGTGAAAAACTTGTTGCATCATTCCCAAGAAGACTCATGGCTGTACTAGCTCAAAAGGGTGCTTCTACTCAATACTGAGCACAGGGTCTGAATACTTATGACCATGTGATATTTCAGTTTTTCTTTTTTAATAAATTTGCAAAAATTTCTACATTTCTGTTTTTTTCTGTCAAGATGGGGTGCTGAGTGTACATTAATGAGAAATAAAATGAACTTTTTTGATTTTGGCAAATGGCTGCAATGACACAAAGAGTGAAAAATTTAAAGGGGTCTGAATACTTTCCATACCCACTGTATATATTATGGCTCTTCCATGAAACTGGACGACTCACAAGATGTGGATTTAAAAACAGAAGCAGCAGAGGTTGAAATGTTGTGGCTATTAGTTTCCAGTATGGATCAAAGCAAAAAACATCTGACCAATGTCACCCTCACTACCTGATTTTAATGTTCAGGTATTTCAAACCTCACACCTTCAGCTTAGAAAAGACTTGTAAAAATCAAATATCACAGAAAAACCTTCGATATTTGAGTTAGAGGAGAGATGTCTGTTCTCCCCAGTATGCTTCAAATTCATTCTGTTTACAGTGAAACACCACAAAACACCCTCAAAGAGCTGGACATAAACATTCAGGGTCCATCATCTTTCTTTACCTTCAGGAGAGAAACCTGTTAAATCTTCCCATCTCCCTTAGACCTGCAGCATCAAACCCAACACTGACTCTTTGTCTTAAACATTCTTGTGCACTATGAAACAGTAAATCCTCCAGGACATCAACTATTCTTAAACACAACAACCTCTGTGTGACCCTTTAAACAGGGTCCCACCCATTTGACTACAAGGAAATCTGACACACTTTTGATTTCCCAACAGCATCACACAGAAGACATTGGTTATCTGTCAGAACTAACAATGACGTTTATCGTTTAGCGTTTATCAAGCTATACCAAGATACCAGGTGACCAGGTGTGTTTGGACTGGGCTCTGTAATGACCCTCTTATTTTGTGAGGTTATTTTTTTAGGTGAATTTTAGAGGCTGGACTGCTTGATTTTGGCATGAACCACAGCCTTGAAAGGAAGTGGCTCTACCTTTTTTTTCCTGGAGCCTGGAAGCCCCTTTAAGCTTCTTTTGTTTGGTGGTTTTTGCAGCTTTTCATCACACACACATGCACAAACAAACACTCAATATTTCCAATAATCCATACTACTCATTGGCTGTTTTATTAAGTTCTGATTATTTTAAATAGAAAAGGGAGATTACTGAGAGATGACAGGTAACTAAGACTGAGGTGGACTACACAGAATTGGAAACTAACTTGGATGAGCTAATGTGAAGACCTGGAGTGAACAGTGGAAAACTAAAGACATAGTCCAAAGCTGAGAAACAGGTTCTGAGAATACTGAGGGTGGAAGGCACAGGGGAACAAAACAGAGAAAAGAGAGTTCACATGGGAAATATGATAAAGTCAGATAATCATTGGGCCAACACACAGGATTGTGACAGATAACAACCTGGCAAGAAAAAGAATGTGACTGGGGTTTCTGTAGTGTAGCAGCAGGGGCTAACAATGCTCGGCTGAGCCTAATAAAGGCACTGATGACACGGACACAATACCAGCAATAAGGGAGGGACCAGGGAACAGGAACTTCAACAAAATAAGAGTCTGGCACAGGAAATAAATCAGGATCATAAGTAGTAAAATGATAAATAACTTACGTTATAACATTCAGGCTGTCAGTATTTAAAATATTTTACAGCTTCAGTAGGATATAAGAAGTATCCTGGTGGATGTAAAAAATTATGAAAAGCAAAGGGAGCAGTGCAATATTTAGTGACATAAACACATTTTGTCATTGGATCATTTTAGTTAAAATAGGGCAGGACTGAGTTTTGATGTAGACGATGTAGTCTGCTCTCCAATTAGACTCTGCTACATTATTCAGTGAAGTGTTATTGTTTCTCAGGCTAAACCCAATGATATGAAAGGGGGTAGACTAAAGAGAAAATCAATCCAATTCAACAGTATGACAAACTACAACCTGCAAAATGAAAAACCAGTTGATTCAACACGTCTCTTTTTAGTCCATATATGATGGGATTAAAAAGAGAATGACACGAAATTGTTAAATGCACATCTTTTGGAAAACTAGTTTGACTGTGTCATGAACTGAGTCGTGGTCAGGAGCAAACTTCACACAAAACAACAGGAGTGAAGGAAAAAGGGGGCTTTATTGAAAACAGAGCAGTGCAAGGGTTTGACTAGGAGGTAGAGCTGACGGTACTGTCTCTTCTTCCCTACTTAAAAGTCCAAAAACAAAACTAGTACACAGTAGCCAAAAGAAGTCCCACCGCATCTGTCCGAGGCCCGGACCAAGTCTCTTTGGTAACAAAGAGTCAGCCTTTTACTTCCTGGAATATCAGTGTCTTAGGTCTCAAGAGCCACAGGCGACAAAAGGCAGAAAAAAAACACCTGAGCATAAACAAAACGAAACACCTCCCTGATCGTGAGCAACGTAGTATTCCCGGTCAGGTGAAGACAAGGAGAAACAACACTTTCTTGGTCGTGAGCGACGTAGGATTCCCGGTCAGGTGAAGACAAGGAAGAACAACACTTTCTTGTTCGTGAGCGGCGAGGCAGCTTCAGGTCAGGCGTAGTCAAGGTAGGCGTTCGAAACGGCATGCGGTAAGGTCCGGTGATTGCGACAGGCAACCTGGCCAAGGGCAGTGACTGAAACTAGGTACTTAAAATGAAAGACAAACAAGGCGCAGGTGAAGACAATAACTAATTGGGTCAAAAGGTCAAGGAAACAGAAAACAACAAAAACTGGTTCCTGCCATGATCCTTCAAACTAAAACAAAAAGGAAGTACAAAATTGCAGATCATGACAGTACCCCTCCCTCAAAAGGCCGGCTCCCGATGGCCTTACAGTACTATCACAAAAAAAGAAAACAAGAACTACCACCAACAGGGCGGGTGGCGGTTCGGGCTCAGGAGGCCTTGGCTCCGGCCCTGGCTGCTGAAGAGGCTCAGGCTGCAGAAGAAATTCTAGTTCCGGCTCTGACTGCTGAATAGGCTCTGGCACCGGCTCGGGCTGCTGAAGAGGCTCTGGCTCCGGCTCGGGCTGCTGAAGAGGCTCTGGCTCCGGCTCGGGCTGCTGAAGAGGCTCTGGCTGCTGAGGAAGCTCTGGTAATTCTGGTGGCAGTGGTCCGGACGGCCCCGGGAATTCCGGGGACTCCGGTGGTCCTGGTCTAGGTGGCCCCGGGGGTTCCGGGGACTCAGGAAACAAAGGTTCGGGCGGTCCCTGGGGCTCCTGCCCCGGGGACTCCGAAGGCAAAGGTCCGGACTGCCCCAGGTATTCCGGGGACTCCGGTGGCTCAGGTCTAGATGGCCCCGGGGATTCCGGGGACTCAGGAAGCAAAGGTCCGGGCGGTCCCGGGGGCTCCAACCCTAGGGACTCCGGTGGCAATGGTCTGGACGGCCCCGGGGATTCTGGGGACTCCGGTGGCTCTAGTCTAGATGGCCCCGGGGATTCCGGGGACTCAGGAAGCAAAAGTCCGGGCCGTCCCAGGGGCTCCAACCCTAGGGACTCCGGTGGCAGTAGTCCGGGAACCTCAGCAGGAACGTCATCGTCGACGCACTGAGGCACGGGAACTTGGTCTGGAGCCTCAGCGGGGACGTTGTCGTCAGCGCACTGAGGCTCGGGAACTTGGACAGGGGCCTCAGTGGGGACGTCATCGTCAGCACACTGAGGCACGAGAACTTGGACAGGAGCCTCAGCGGGGACGTTGGCGTCGGCGCACTGAGGCTCGGGGGACTCCGGGGGCTCTGGTAACTCAGGAGGCTCGGGTCCGGATGGCTGTGGCGGCGCAGGCGGTTCTGGTTGCGTTAGGAACGGGGAGAGAACAGAGTCCAAAGATAGGGACAGGACTTGACACCTCCGGGTAATGAGTATGAGGGAGGACATGGCTGAGAGAAACGTCTCCCTGTGATGGCCGGGTGGAGAGGACTGGGCAGTTTGTGAGAGGAGGTCAAAGGCAGAGAGGGCTTAGGAATAATTTTCCAGGTCTTGAAGTACCCAAGTAAGGATCCGGGACAGTTGTGACTGCCAGTAGTCGCCCAAGCGGTCGGCGGCCTTGGATTCATGGACCTCAGGGGTGCCAGGCAAAGCCACTGGCTGACTGTCTGGAAGAGAGGGCTCGGCCTGCTGAGGGCCAAGGGGCAGGACTGGCTCGGACGCCGCTTTAGCCCGACGTCGGTTCCGCTTCTTAGGGGCCACAGGTGGTGAGTAGGCCTGCCCAAGAGCCGGGGATGGCAACGCCCGGGACTGCGGGGCAGGCGGTGGCACAGGAGACAGCACAGGAGACTGTGGCAGGTGCTTTGCAGACTGGACCTGGGGTTGCTGCCTGGCACGGCGACTGGTGGGTCATCGGGTGGACTGGGAGGCAGGTGAGGCCCAGGGGTCAGGTTCATCAAGGTAGTGTCCTCCAAAATGCATAATTGGGACGAGTGTTGACAGGCCATCTTCAGAATCATCGGAGTCATTTGCGTTGTCCGAAGGGACCTCTAGGCAGGGCCCCACGGCGTACCGTGGGTCCTTCTTCCGGGCTTGGTTGCAAAACTAGGTGAGGAGATCAACCTATGAGCATGGCGAGACAGAAAAAAGACAGGCAGCGAGAAGCCCCATCCATAGACAGGGCGTGGCTGAGGCTAGTCTGCGGCGTCGGGAAGGCGTGATGGGTGGTTGGGCTAGGCAATGCTAATGTCTAGGGTGAGTGAAAAAAAATGAAGTTTGGTCCTTCTTCTGGCCAGGTTGTTCTGTCATGAACTGAGTCGTGGTCAGGAGCAAACTTCACACAAAACAACAGGAGTGAAGGAAAAAGGGGGCTTTATTGAAAACAGAGCAGTGCGAGGGTTTGACCAGGAGGTGGAGCTGAAGGTACTGTCTCCTCTTCCCTACTTAAAAGTCCAAAAACAAAACTAGTACAGAGTAGTCAAAAGAAGTCCCACCGCATCTGTCCGAGGCCCGGACCAAGCCTCTCTGGTAACAAAGGGTCAGCCTTTTACTTCCTGGAATATCAGTGTCTTAGGTCTCAAGAGCCACAGGCGACAAAAGGCAGAAAAAAAACACCTGAGCATAAACAAAACGAAACACCTCTCTGATCGTGAGCGACGTAGTATTCCCGGTCAGGTGAAGACAAGGAAGAACAACACTTTCTTGGTCGTGAGCGGCGAGGCAGCTTCAGGTCAGGCGTCGTCAAGGTAGGCGTTCGAAACAGCATGCGGTGAGGTCCGGTGATTGCAACAGGCAACCTGGCAAAGGGCAGTGACTGAAACTAGGTACTTAAAATGAAAGACAAACAAGGCACAGGTGAAGACAATAACTAATTGGGTCAAAAGGTCAAGGAAACAGAAAACAACAAAAACTGGTTCCTGCCATGATCCTTCAAACCAAAACAAAAAGGAAGTACAAAATTGCGGATCATGACAGACTGGTCTCTTAACACCGATGTTCTATATCGAAAAGGACAGAAATGACTTTTCCTCCTAAGGCGCCTTAGGACCTTAGACATCTGCAGGAAGATAGAGCACATGCAGTCTGTTTCATCTGATGTTAGCAACTCTGCAGACCTGAACCAGTTGAGGACCATGATATAAAGACTGCTAGACATCAATAATGAGCAGCTGACAGGGATGTCATTTGGGGCCAAGCAGGCCTGGTACCAACTAGACGTCAAGCCAGCTCCAGAGTACTCGGTCTGATCCCAGCTTGAGTTGAAGCAGAGTCAAAGCAGACTGGGACAGATGCATGGCAATCAGAATGATCCTGGCACATATCTCTGAGGCAGGACATAACATAACCATGACCTGCTGGGGAACAGTCATGTGTGAGGCTACAGAAAAGCTATGGGACCTGGCATTAGTCAGAAGAGAAAGAGGACAGCTTCTATAGGTCTACTTGTGGTTCCTACAGTTTCCAAAAGTAGACTGGGAGGTAGGGCCTTTTGCTATCAGGCTCCTCTGCTGTGGAACCTGCTCCCAGTCTGTGTTCAGGAGGCAGACACCCTCTATAGAAAAACGTTAGTCGTTAGTCCGCGCCCCTGATTTGGTTTCACTTCATGCCTGGTCTGAATAGGCTCGTTAAGTGACCAAAGGGGGAGCTCAGAAGAGGGTCATTAGGGTCTAATGATGGATTCATTCTGATTCCCCAACAGTCTGCAGAACCTGCAGAGTCTGTTGTTCCTGAGAAACATTGGGTTTGTTCCTTAATTTCCTGGGAACTGGTAGATTGAGGACAGATTATGTCTGAGTCCTCCACCCCTGTTGAGAGAGGGTTTGTCCATTTGGACATGGATAGCTTCTCTGATACCTCTTTCAAACCACCTGTCTTCTCTGTCCAAAATGTGTACTTCACTGCCTTCAAAAGAGTGTCCTGATTCCTCTAAATGGAGGTGCACAGCTGACTGGTCCTGAGGAGCTGCTCCCCCTGTACTGGGCCATCCTCCTGCTGAGTGGTTGTTTGGTTTCTCCAATGTAGAGTTCTGAGCATTCTTCCTTACACTGGACAGCATACATCACATTGCTCTTCTTTTGTTTTGAAATCTGGTCTTTGGGGTGAACCAGTCTCTGTCTCAGTGTGTTGATGGGTTTGACTGGTATCTGATGTTTGCCAAAGATCTGTTTAAGCCTCTCAGAAACCCCTGCTACATATGGAATGACCAGGTTCTTTCTCTGTGGGTCTTGAAGCTCAGTTGTGTCTCTTGTTTTTCTGCCTGATGTGGATGTAACCTTGTTGAAAGTCCACTTGGGGTAGCCACAGGTTTAGAGGACTGTCTTCAAGTGAGTGTCCTCCTTTCTCTTGGTCTCAGTGGAGGTAGGGATGTTGTTAGCTCTGTGGCGTAAATTCCTGATGACACCCAGTGGGTGATGGGAGTCAAACAGAAGGTATTGGTCTGTGTGAGTGGGTTTCCTGTATCCTTCTGTCTCTAAGTTCCCATCAGACCCAATGATGATCTCACAGTCCAGATGTAACATCAAAGGACACCATAGTTTCATCTCTTTCCAATTTCAGATGTCTGACTCTGGAAGCAAATTCCCCCGAATTCCAGATGTGGTGGTCTGTGTGGCCTACCAATGGAGCTATTATGTTGGCAAGATATTTGGCAATGTTATAAGTCACCGAGTTTATGCTTTTGACAATGGGCCTGAGGGGGGCTCCTTCTTTGTGTATCTTGGGGAGCCCATATAGGCCAGGCGTGGTCTCCCCTGGATACAGTCTGTAGTATGTGGTTCTGTCCAAGGCTTTGTTCATTTCCAGTTGTTTTAGACAGTCTATCACCTTCTTCTTGTAAGTGCTGGTGGGGTCTCTCTTTAGCTTTTCGTATGTCTGTTGGTCTTCCAAGAGCAAGGTTACTTTTTCATGATAGTCTGTAGTGTTAAGAACCATTGGGCATCTCCCTTTGTCTGCCGGCAGGATGGTGATAGTCTCGTCTTTAGACTTTAGGCTTAGCACCCGAGAGTGTAGCAGTGATTTTTAACTGGAGTTCCTCTGCATCTGTGTTGGATAGGACATTGTTGCGAATGGCAGATTCTGTGGCTGTGATAAAATCCACAACCGAATATGTTTAGGCATCACTGCAAAGTTGAGTCCTTTGGCTAGGATATTTCTCTCTGCTTGTGAGAGTTCCCTGTCTGAAAGGTTCTTAAACCATTTGTCGTTTGTGGGCACTGTGGTTGTCCTATTTTCATAAGACCTCTTTCCAGTAGCTTCTTTTTAGCTTCCAAGATTTGGCAAACATAAGATACCAGTCCATTTCAAACCCATCAAAACACTGAGACAGAGAATGGTTCAACCCAGGGGGTCAGCCTGTCTCGTGGCATCAGAGCAGCTAAGAGGCAACTCCAAGATAATAACCCATTGTTTCAGCAAGAGCAGAGACATCCAGAGCCTGTAGCATGGAGTGCAGACCATTACAGACTACAAGCTCTCACTGCAGACCTGCCATAGTACCATCTCCCTGCTGAACAAGCTTGACAACTTCTTTGCTCGCTTTGAGGCATAAAACGACACTCCTCCACAGAAGACCCCACACCCCGGTGACCTGGTGTTGACACTGTCCTTGGCATTAAGAAATAGCTCAGCAGGATCAACATACGCAAAGCTCGGGCCTCTGACAATATACCTTGTTGTGTGCTGAAAAACTGCACAGAGGAACTCACAGCTGTCTTCACAGACAGTCACGCTGCGGTCCCCACATGCTTCAAAGCAATCACCATCATTCCAGTCCCGAAGAAGTTGTCTGTCTCCGGTTTCAACAACTACCATCTGGTTGCATTTACTGTCATTCTCATGAAGTGCTTTGCACGGCTACTCATGCATCATATCAAATGCATGAAGAGTGCATCTATATTGTTTAAACCCACAGACAGAAGGA
The DNA here is from genome assembly GCF_900324485.2 of Mastacembelus armatus. NCBI lineage: Eukaryota > Metazoa > Chordata > Actinopteri > Synbranchiformes > Mastacembelidae > Mastacembelus > Mastacembelus armatus. The sequence continues at coordinate 25,219,668 of NC_046653.1, forward strand.
CAGCTTCATCCATCAGGCTGTCAAGAAGCAGAACTCTCTCCTGGCTCTGCATCCCATCCCCTCTTTTGTTTATTTTGCATGTCCTTATTTGAAATTTTTAGTGTTTAGAGTTTATCTGTTTGCACTAAGGGTCTGACAGTAACAACATTTTTATTCTCTGTATGTGCTCTACATGTGGTGGAATTGACAATAAAGCAGACTTTGACTTTTCTACGTCTTATGTGGAACACACTGCAGGAATTTCTAGTTTGAAGCCACCCCCGACCAACCTCACCCCCTATGATATGGTGCCCCTCATCCCTATCCAAGGAAAATACTATCACCATCCTGCCTGCAGACAAAGGAATATGCACAGTGGTCCTAAATATGGCAACTATCATAGAGAAATAACCTCCTTTTTAGAGGAACAACACACCTATGAGAAACTGAGAAGGGACCCTACAAATATCTGTGTGACAAAGGTGATTGTTTAAAACACAGAGAAAAGCATAATGCCAGTGACAGGGCTACTTATCTGCTCAGCAGCAGAAAAACTCATTTAGTGTCAACAACCTGAAGGAGTCAAGTGAAAAATGGAGCAGACTGAAACTCATGTTTCCAATTTTCATGTGAGGAAGAGTCAGGATATGAGAAGACAAGACCGAAGGTGATGCACATGCACACATTAACCACCTGAGTCTGATCATGTTACAGAATATTAACACTGTTTATGTGCAACACTCACAAATGTTGCCATATACAAGCATTAAGGCCTTTATGAACTCATAAACACACACATACGCATAAAAACATACAAATGATCAACCAGTTGAATCAACACGTCTCTGAAACAGTTTGACCACAAACTGAACATTATCACCTTCATGAAGGAGGATTTATTACAGGACTGTTGGATTAGACTGACAAAGTTATAGTTAGGTGGACCTAATAAACTGACAATGGAGTGTTTATACTTTAACAATACACCCAGATATGATGCCAATATGAAAATATTCAGTCAATTAACAGTTAAGCCACAACAAACTGGAAACACAAGAATCAAACTGACAATTAGAATCAAACTGTATTTCTGGGTTCTGCAGCAAATTGCTTAGTTAGTAGTGATTACATAGTGTAGTTGAAGCTGATAATGCTCTTTACTGTGATTTAGGGTTTTAGAAACATCTTTACATTCAATACTTTTCAAGGCTCAGAGAAATCACATCTCTGTTTTATTCTGACACTAAACAATGACTGTACAACAGTTATCAGTGTTAGTACATTAGACTGTTTTACCTGGACAGAACAATTTCCTGAGGTGTTTATAAATTTCTTTCATTTTTAGTCCATATATGATTGGATTAAAAAGAGGATGATACAAAATTGTTTGTAAGAACATTATTAAACTCACAATTTTTGGAACAGCAGTTTCTATTATGAATAGAAGTATATCAAATGAACCCAAACAGGAAAAGTTGATTAGAACAATCAGGTGAGGTAAACAGGTCTGTGCAGCTTTTCTCCTGACTTCTCTACCACTTCGATAGGTGATTATAAATATCCTTATGTAGGTAAAAAGGACTAAAAGCACAGGGAGAATTAAAAGATTAACAAAACAAATCAGGCCATATTTACCTATAAACCCTGAACCCTCACAGTACAGTTGGCCAATTGTGCTGTTACAGGTAATACCTTTGACATCAAACTTACACAGTTTAGTATTAACATTTGATCCAGTTATCACTGCTAACTGACCAGCAGGCAGAATCCAAGCTACAACCAGTAAAATACAGATGTTTCTTTTTGTCATGATAGTTGGATACTGCAGAGGTTTACATATAGACACATACCTGTCATAGGACATGGCTGCCAACAGTAAAAACTCTGAACCACCTAAAGAATAACCAATTTGATACTGAAAGAGACATACAGGATATGATATGATCGGTTTTTCAGATAAAACATCAGTTAAAATCTTTGGGTAAAGAGCAGTGCTGAAAAGAACAGAGTTCATTAACAAAGCTGCAATGAAAATGTACATAGGCTCATGGAGGTTTTTGTGAATCACTATCAGACAGACAATAGTAGAATTACAGCAGATTATTAGAATATATGCTGTAAACATGATCACAAAATAAACAAATCTGTATTTGTCCAGTTCCACATATGCATCAATAGTTATATATGTTATATTTAGGTTATTATCCATTAAGGTTTAAAAACAAAGTGTTAATGACAAAGACTTGAAGTATCAAAGCAAAGATCACATGAACATATTATACAGTATATCTGTCATTGGATTGTCTAATGTATTCACTGATACCCGACCTTGACATGAACTTGTGTGTGTGTTGAAATATTGCAACAAATACAAACCTCCAGAATACAAAGTGAACTGTTTGACTCTGTGGGTTGATTTTTATCAGCTTGTTTCTCCCTCCATGGATCTCATTAAACTCTCCACCAAGAGCTGTCGTCATGTGAACAACATCAGACTCTACAGGCCTGAACCCGTGGAGGCCCATGGTATAGCTGACACAGGCAGTTTCCTATGGTGCGAATGTGTTGGGGGCACAGAGAAGGATAAACCTTCAGCATGGTCTGTGGACTGTGACCTCCACTACAGGCATATGGACACTGCAACAATTAATATGTCCATATGTCCCTGGGTTACCATTACTCTCCTACACTGTAGTGGGCGATGTGGACTAAACTACTGCAAACACACAGGAAGGCTGATATAGAAATAGAAAGCATCCATCCATCATCTGTACCCCCCTTACTCATAAACAGGGTCCCAAGGATCTGCTGGAGCCTATCCCAGCTCTCTCTCGGGTGAAAGGCAGGGGTCCACCTTGGACAGGTCACCAGTCCATCACAGGGCCACATAGAGACACACAAAGACAGACAACCTCACACACTCACACTCACTCCTACGTGCAATTTAGAGTCACCAATCAACCTAACATGCATGTTTTTGGACTGTGGAAGGAAACCAGAGTACCTGGAGTAAACCCACACAAGCACAGGGAGAACATACAAACTCCACATAGAAAGGCCGGGTTGCGAACCCACGGCCTTCTTGCTGTGAGGCAACAGTTCTAACCGCTCAGCCACCATGCTTTATGCAGTTGATTGTAAAAATGGTCACAGGACTTCAGTGCTTTCAAAACAGGCCTATTGCTTATTATTCTGCCCAATTGGATCCAATAGCAATGCCTGTGTGTATTCAAGCTGTTATTGCAGCCTCCATGACAGTCCAAGCTTCAACAAACATCATGTTGTTCCATCCTCTAACACTAAAGGTTCCACATGCAGTCTCTGTCCTGTTGTTGCAAAACAAGATTAGCATACATGTCACCAGCTAAACATCTGTCCTGCATGACTACATTGCTTTCACAGTTACATCTGACAAGTGAACGATGTACAACTTTTAATCCTGCTACATTAATGCCTATATCTGAGGATGATGAGCCATGATTGTATTGCTGAAACTGAGAATAGAGTGTTGACCAAAGGGCTCCAGCCAGGGTTGACCAAACTGACACACCTTATAAAGATGCTGAAATGACAATGTTTGTAGATGGATCTTGTAAAAAAAAAAAAAAAAATCAGACTGATCTAATTTTGCAGGATATACTGTTGTAACCCTTAAAGATGTTTTAACGCTGAATCACTACCATCTCATTTATCACTGCAGGTTGAGGGACTTCTTACCATAACAGAAGCTTGTAAATTATGAGAAGTAAAAGTAGTTAATATCTACACTGACAGCAATTATGGATTTTCAACTGTACATGTGTTTGCTCAGCAGAAGAACAGAGGAATGATCACATCCTCTGGTAAGCCCATGACACACAAAGATCTTATTTTACAACTTCTTGATGCTGTGCAGCTGCCTAAGAAGGTAGCAATTTGTAAGTGTGCTGTGCACACAGGAGGGACAGGCACTATTTCCACTGGAAACCACAGAGCTGATAAGGCAGCAAAACAGGCAGCCCATAAATCACTGCCTCTGCAAGACACTGTTACAGTTGAATATCTTGATGAGCAGATACTTAAAGACAAGCAGAATAGTGCACCTCAACAGGAAAATGACTTCTAGATGAAAAATGAGTGTAAAATAGATGATAACAATGTTTGAAGATGTAAAGATGAAAAGTAGTGTTACCTAAAACTTTATTTAGATACGCAGTTGTACTGACGCATGCTAATGTGCATACGTCAGCAGGAGGGATGGTAGATTAGTAAACAGTGTTTACAACATGTGGTTTTACAAACTACTGTCAAATTTTTTGTTAAAAATGCAGATTTTGAAATGTGTGCGAAATAATCCACAGGGACAGATTATGACAAGAAATAGTGGAAAGTTTCCACTATCTGAAGATCATTTTCAACATATGTGCATGGATTTATTGAACTAAATAACTGTGAGGGAAAGAAATACTGTTTAGTGATCATTGATGCATGAACTAAATGGACTGAATGCACTAACAGCAGCTAAAACACTGACAACTACTATTATTCCCAGGTTTGGAATTCCAGAGAAAATCTATTGTAATAATGGTGCATATTTTGAAAACCAGGTAATTAAACATCTTACTGCAATGTTACCATCTACCTCAGTTGAAACCATTCATTAAGGAGGATGCTCACATGACTGAGACCATTGCTGATTATATGGCAAAAATGTTGAATAATAAAAATGTTGTCAATGTTGTATTAATGCACAACAGGAGTGTCCTGAGCCTGAACCTGACTCTAGAGTGAAACCAGGAGGCTGGGTCTCTGTAAAAATTATCAGGAGGAAGTATTGGTATTCTCCATGCTGGGAAGGACCTGACCAAGTACTGCTGTCCGCAGAATTGCTGAAAGACCTTGTTGGATTCATTTAACACACTGTAAAGAGGTAAAACGTACTGTCTGAGTAATTCTGTCAAACCAGCAGGGACTCACTCTAAACTCCAACTAACCTGTGGTGAAGTCTGGCTACAAAGGGGGGTGGAACCAATAGGGACCACTCGTCTCAAACCAGTGAAGAAACCAACCACACCCAGGGGAATTAGGTGAGTGAGGAGTAGAGTGACCTGGGGAGAAGACTGCTCAGAAGTACATTTTGCCATGGAGGGTGCAATATATCGACCCTGGCACCCCTCTAGACTATTTTGTGTGGTGAAACTGACAACAAGCATGTTGACTGTCATATCACTGACCACAGTTATGTTGATTTTGTTTTTCTTTGAGAAGGGTTTGCAACAGCCAGAGAATGCTGCTAACTCCACTGAGATAAGACCTGGTATCTTTTCCTCCCTTGAGAAAGAATTGCTACAGCCAGGCTTGAACTGCACACTGCAGCTGTTTACTTCCACCTGCCCTTCAGCCAGTAAACGATGTCTTTGCATTATTTGATTACTCCCCATCAAACGCAAGTGGTCGGAACCGCGCTGGACGGGACCGTTCAGAGTGCTGGAGAGGACATCTCACGCAGTGAGACTGTAAGGGAAAGGTGATGTAGGGTGTCACAGGAGTATGTGCGCACCAGCAGAGAAAAACTGTTTGCTAAGCCTTCTAGTATGCCACCAGTATTTTATACTGTACTTTTATATTTTTATATTTTCTGCTACGCTTGTATTGCTTCCTTCCGCTATTATTGTATTAGTGCCTTTGTTAGTTTCAGAGTAGGGCAGTATGGGTCTGCCACACAAGAAATTCACCGTAGTTGTAGTAGTAGGGCTTAGTCTAATGACATTGGTGGAAATGCTGCTTTGGGAGGAATATGAGCATGACCAGACCACTGAGACAAGAGGTAAGAGAGCAGTAAAAACCAGCGACTATTTTCTGCTCTATTATGGAGGTATGGAGTTGACGTATGTCAAGGGGCACGCAACTTCTTTTCAGTTTGATCTGTGTTCTGTCATCTCCTGTGGCAGGTATCCCGTGGCGGAGGAGGGTTACACCTACACCTACATTTGCCCTCATCCTGGCAGGGCACCTGTGCTATGGTTCGCTTAGGTGTTCTAATAGCGCTGATTGGGCCTGCTAATAAAGTTCCCATGTTTCCCCTAGGTCCAACACAGTCAATTCCAGCGAAACTTACCCAGAAACGCCGCCGCCACGTTCCCGTCTTGGGGGGACGAAGGGCTAATTTTGATCTCACACAGGGCAGCCCCACATACATTGATGCAATTGGAGTTCCAAGAGGGCCCCTGATGAATACAAATTGGCAGACCAGGTGGAAACAGGGTACATATAACTTCGGCATTCTTCCCAATCACCCCCAACAAAAATTTGGATCGCATTAATTACGTACATTACATTACAACCTCCTGAGATTGACCAATCTCACTAGTGACGCCATTGAAGGCCTCAGAGCAATGGGGTCCCACTTCCCTAATGACGCCACAGAACAGAATGGCGCTGGACATGTTATTGGCTGAAAATGGGGGTGTGGGCTCTATGTTTGGGAATCTGTGTTGTACTTTCATCCCTAACAACACAGCTCCAGATGGGTCCGTCACCAAAGCTTTGGAGGGCCTACGGACCCTGTCTAGGTAGATGCATGAACATTCAGGTATTAATAACCCTTTGGATAATTGGTTCAGTCACACATTTGGCAAATGGAAGATATCTCTGTTCTCATTTCTCTCGCTGGTATGGTCACTGCTCTGGTATTGTGTGGTTGTTGTTGTATTCCCTGTATTAGATCTCTTTGTCACAGACTCATCGTGACCACCATTGAGGGCCAGCAGGTGGCTCTTCAAATGCCTCTGCTTACTCCAAAGGGGGAGGCAGCGGAGGAGGAAGGCTGTACCATGAATATTTTCCTATGTTTGGGTTGGTCTCTCGGAGAAGAGACCAAAAGGGGGAATTGTGGAAAATATTACCTTTATTTCATTGTAGCTTAAGGTATAAGGCATTATTATAGTTATAGTTATGAAGCATTGGGCCTGTGCAAAACAGCAGCAAGCTTAAGACATGAATATGTTTACCAGTAATTGCAAGGTCTCTCACAAATGCAAGAAGTGAACTAGACATAACATCAGATAGGATGTGCCTGTTGCTTTTGTTGTCTGTCTTGCAGGACAGGTTGACCTCTGCCTGGATAGTTACATAGTAACAGTGATATCTCAGGACATCCCATCATTCTCAACCTATGGGAGAGGAACATGCCAATTTCCTAAAGATTGCACATTTCACTCTGTAATATTATCACTGGGTCAGGGAAAGATAGGCAGTCAGACTTCGTGAACTGACAGAGAACACTGTTGGTGTTAGGGACAGTCTGACCCAGAGCTCTGCAACTGCTTTATTCAGTGTGTTTTAATAAATGGACTATTTGAGACCATATTTATCGCCTCCGTTTTATCAATCAAACGAACACGCAGAACTGAGGGAGAAAATTCCAGTTCCAACAACGGCCAGGTCTAGCAAGAGTTCTGGTTGTGCCAAACTTTTTCCATTTGAGGATTATGGAGGCCACTGTGCTCTTAGGAACCTTGAGTGCTGCAGAAATTCGTTTGTAACCTTGGCCAGATCTGTGCCTTGCCACAATTCTGTCTCTGAGCTCCTTGGGCAGTTCCTTCGACCTCATGATTCTCATTTGCTCTGACATGCACTGTGAGCTGTAAGGTCTTATATAGACAGGTGTGTGCCTTTCCTAATCAAGTCCAATCAGTTTAATTAAACACAGCTGGACTCCAATGAAGGAGCAGAACCATCTCAAGGAGGATCAGAAGAAATGGACAGCATATGAGTTAAATATGAGTGTCACTGCAAAGGGTCTGAATACTTATGACCATGTGATATTTCAGTTTTTCTTTTTTAATAAATTTGCAAAAATTTCTACATTTCTGTTTTTTTCTGTCAAGATGGGGTGCTGAGTGTACATTAATGAGAAATAAAATGAACTTTTTTGATTTTGGCAAATGGCTGCAATGACACAAAGAGTGAAAAATTTAAAGGGGTCTGAATACTTTCCGTACCCACTGTATATAAACCTGGTGTTGTAACACAGACGTCAGAGGATTTCTGCAAGGATGTCCTCTCTAGGCTCGTTATTAAACCTGAGATGATTCATCACACTTGTGGTTGTTTTCTGAGAATTAGCGACTCTCAAACTTAAAGAAATTTCTACCACAGCTCACTATCCTGACCTCATGCCACAGTGAATGGCCAGTCTCACAGCCTCTGGAGACTTAAGAGGAAGGTGGATGGATCAGCGACAACATGCCGGACTGTGCCATTCAGCTTGACTGGCTACCAAGTGGACATACCTCTCGTTGAGGGAGGTAAGACCCACCGTGGCAGGCTCTGATTTTAGATCATGACATTGGTGCCATGACACTGTTGTGGTCTGCAATCACTCTTCACCCCTGGTGAAGTTTATGGTTATCAAGTGCTGGCCATTCTATCTACCAAGGGGATACACAGCCATACTGCTTGTTGCTGTCTACATCCTCTGCAGTTTCAACAACAACAGGAGTGAGGCACTGAATGAACTGTACCAGTACATCAGTGAGCAGCAGACATCCCACCCAGATGCTTTTCTCATATTGGCTGGGGCTTTCAACCACGCAGACCTAAAGAGTGTTTCCCAAAATACATCAACACATGGACTTTCCAACAGGAGGAAACAACACACTGGACCTTATTTACACCATCCAGAGAGGAGCTTACATGGCCCTACCCCCTCCCTCACCTCACCAGTTCAGAAGCAGGTACAAGTGTGGCCGGAAGGCTCTTCAGAAGCACTTCAGGACTGTTTTAACCGAAGCATGTTGAAACAGGCTGCCATCTAAAACAATACCACACACCTCCAGCATTATACAGAGACTGTCACTGCCTACATCACCAAGTGCATCGATAATGTAACAGATACCAAGAACATCTCAGTCCAGGCCAACCAAAAGCCATGGCTGATGGGGGAGGTCTACAGACTCCTGAAGGCCCAGAATGCTGCCTTCAGATTTTGAGATGGGGGCCCAACCTGTCCCATGGCATCAGAGAAGCTAAGAGGCAACTCCAGGACAATAACCTCTTGTTTCAGCAAGAGCAGAGACATCCAGAGCCTGTGGCATGGAGTACAGACCATTACAGAATACAAGCTCCCACTGCAGACCTGCCACAGTACCATCTCTCTACTGAATGAGCTCAACAACTTCTTCGCTCACTTTGATGCATAAAGCAGAACTCCTGCACAGAAGACCCCACCCCCAGTGACCTGGCGTTGACACTGTCCTTGGCGTGAATAAATCGCTCAGCAGGATCAACGCATGCAAAGCTCCAGCCACTGATAATATACCTGGTTGTGTGCTGAGAAACTGCACAGAGGAACTCACAAGTGTTTTCACAGACATCTCCATTTTCAACATCTCATTGAGTCACGCTGCAGTCCCCACATTCTTCAAAGCAACCACCATCATTCCAGTCCCGACTATCGTCTGGTTGCGCTTACTGTCATTCTCATGAAGTGCTTTGCACGGCTAGTCATGCATCATTTCAAGTTTGGACGCCCCCCCTCCCTGGACCCCTTCCAGTTTGTGTATCGGTCCAACCACTCAACCGATGATGGCATCTCCATAGCCCTCATTCATCTGGACAGAAAAGACTCAAATGTGAGACTGCTGTTCATAGACTTCAGCTCACAATTATTCCCCAACAGTTTATTCACAAACTGAACCAGCTGGGACTCAACACCACACAGTGAAACTGGCCGTTGGACATCCTGATTAGGAGACCATAGGCAGTATGGGTCGGCAGTAACCAATCCATCCATCACGCTGAACACAGGGGCCCCTCAAGGATGTGTGCTAAGCCCCCTCATCTTCACTCTGCAGACCCACGATGCACAGGTCCGACCTCTTCATTAAGCTTGCACACGACACGACTGTGGTGGGTATCATCAGCAACTTAGATGAGACAAACTACAGGAGCAAAGTGAGCTGCCTGGCCATGTGGTGCAGAGACAACAATCTCACACCCCTGAGTTAGTTTCACTTCACACTTGGTCTGAATAGGCTCGTTAAGTGACCAAAGGGGGAGCTCAGAAGAGGATCGTTAAGGTCTAATGATGGACTCATTCTGATTCCCGACAGTCTGCAGAACCTGCAGAGTCTGTCGTTCCTGAGAAACATTGGGTTTGTTCCTTAATTTCCTGGGAACAGTTGAAAGAGCAGCCTGGTAGACTGAAAACAGATGTCTGAGTCCTCCACCCCTGTTGAGAGAAGGTTTCTCCACTTAGACATGGATACACTTGGACGTCTCTGACACCTCTTTCAAACCACCTGTCTTCTGTTGGAACTGGAATTTTCTCCCTCAGTTCCGCGTGTTCATTTAATCGATGAATCGGAGGTGTTGAATATACACTACCGTTCAAAAGTTTGGGGTCACTTAGAAATTTCCTTATTTTTGAAAGAAAAACAGTTTTTTTCAATGAAGATAACTTTAAAATAATCAGAAATACACTCTATACAGTGTTAATGTGGCAAATGACTATTCTAGCTGCAAATGTCTGGTTTTTGGTGCAATATCTACATAGGTGTATAGAGGCCCATTTCCAGCAACTATCACTCCAGTGTTCTAATGGTACAATGTGTTTGCTCATTGTGTCAGAAGGCTAATGGATGATTAGAAAACCCTTGTGCAATCATGTTAGCACAGCTGAAAAGAGTTTAGCTGGTTAGACAAGTGTTACGCCCCGGCCTAGGGGTTACCGGAACGTAACACGATGTGGAGTTTTCCTCCTAACCTCTTCCACTCTCAACAAACACAAACGCTAAAGATAGCCCTACTCAAACAAAAACGCTAGATTTAGCCCTACGGTATCATACAAACGAAAATCAATAACAGAAACGCTATAATAGCCCTACGATATCTAATCTAAGAGAAACAACACAAAATCACAGGTCGCTAGCCTGGAAACTCCTAAAACAAACAGGAGAAAACAAAACACAAATGTAGCCTAAATGTCTAAGTATCTCTAATCTAAACAACGAAAATACTATCAATACAAAATCGAAACAAAAACCTAATCTCTAACTAATTAATCACGAAAATTGAAGTCTGCCATTTTTTTTATTTTTTTTTTATTTATAACACCGCAACAGTGCATCGGCCAAAACATTTTCTAATCCTTTTTTATAGTTTTTGATGAAACCTTTCCAGTGCACCCTGACTCTCGGGGTGATATGCACTAGACGTGCGGCGTGTGACTTTGAGCTCTGCCATGACCTGAGCGAAAACTTTTGACATGAAATTGGATCCTTGATCACTTTGAATATGCTTGGGCAAGCCAAATATAGAAAAAAATTTCACAAGTGCCTTGACTATGGCACGAGCTTTTAATGTTCTGAGTGGTACTGCCTCGGGGTATCGAGTGGCAGCACACATTATCGTGAGAATGTACTGGTTTCCGGATTTGGTCTTAGGTAGTGGGCCAACACAATCGATGACGACGTGTTCAAAAGGTTCCCCAATTGCAGGAATTGGTTTTAAGGGGGTCAACAGGAATTACCTGGTTGGGCTTACCAGACACTTGACAAATATGACAGGAACGACAGAATGTTACCACATCGGACTTGAGTCCTGGCCAGAAGAAGTAACGGAGAATACGATTGTATGTTTTTCGTATTCCTAAATGTCCTGCCATGTTGTGGTCATGGGCTAATGTCAAAATTTGGAAACGAAAGGGTTGGGGTACTACTACCTGACAAACAGAGTCATGTACATCACCAGAGCTCGGAGTCCAACGTCGCATCAACACACCGTCATTTACAAAGTAAGACATCTCTTTTACAGTTTTCACTTTTCACAAGAGACATACAGGAAGACAAAGTAACATCATTTTGTTGTGCCTTAATTAGCTGTTCTCTGTCCACCGACAGAGACAGTGTTTTGTCATCAGGTCTTAATTCGACACATACAACTTCTTTTTCACATTTAGGCCTAGGGGTTAACCTGAGCGTAACACGAAGTTGAGTTTTCCTCCTAACCTCTTCCACTCTCAACAAAACACAAACGCTAAGTTAGCCCTACTCAAACAAAAACGCTAGATTTAGCCCTACGGTATCAAACAAACGAAAATCAATAACAGAAACGCCATAATAGCCCTATGATATCTAATCTAAGAGGAACAACACAAAATCACAGGTCGCTAGCCTGGAAACTCCTAAAACAAACAGGAGAAAACAAAACACAAATATATCTCTAATCTAAACAACGAAAATACTATCAATACAAAATTGAAACAAAAACCTAATCTCTAACTAATTAATCACGAAAATCGAAGTCTTTATTGTTGAATACTCATGCAATTTACCTTGGTCCGTTGATGAGGAAGTACACAAAGACGTCTGGAGTGGTTCAGCTGATTATAGGTTTTATTAAAACTATACAGAGCGCTCTGGAGATCAACCCTCATGTGGCACACGGAGAGATCTGAGCTCTAGGTGAAATCTATAGAATGTATATACCTTGTAACTTGGCCACCGCCCTACATGCTAGTACTTTTCCACAAAAGGAATTCGGACCATTACCATATATGGAGTTGTTATTCCCTTTACCTTCCCTCATAGTAAAGACATAGTGAAGAGCGGTGACCCTGTCACATGTCTAAACATATAGGATTACACTACACTGCAATACTAGTCAGAGTGTGTCTGCATTCCCACATTATGAAATAGCTTTGGAAGTGGCAAAGGTGGGAGAATAGCTCTCCTGAGCAGCAGTCCGTGGGCTTCTTATCGTTCTTCCGGGAAGTGTTGGACCAATCCCAGAAGTCCAATCCCCGGGCTTCCTACGTCCACGCCCACTCCATCCTCAGTCACACCCACACACATACACACACACGTAATGGGGAGGGCCAATAACACACAACCACACACACATAATGACCACTAGGGTCATAACACAAGCAATAAAACTGACCTTCCTTTGAGCAGGTTGAGTATCTGGAGCATCACATTTGTGGGGTCGATAAAACGCTCAAAATGGCCAGAAAAAGACAACTTTCATGTGAAACTCGACAGTCTATTCTTGTTCTTAGAAATGAAGGCTATTCCATGCGAGAAATTGCCAAGAAACTGAAGATTTTCTACAACGGTGTGTACTACTCCCTTCAGAGAACAGCACAAACAGGCTCTAACCAGAGTAGAAAGAGAAGCGGGAGGCCCCGCTGCACAACTGAGCAAGATAATTACATTAGAGTCTCTAGCTTGAGAAATAGATGCCTCACAGGTCCTCAACTGGCAGCTTCATTAAATAGTACCCGCAAAGCACCAATGTCAACATCTACAGTGAAGAGGCGACTCCGGGATGCTGGCCTTCAGGGCAGAGTGGCAAAGAAAAAGCCATATCTGAGACTGGCCAATAAAAGAAAAAGATTAATATGGGCAAAAGAACACAGACATTGGACAGAGGAAGATTGGAAAAAAGTGTTATGGACAGATGAATCGAAGTTTGAGGTGTTTGGATCACACAGAAGAACATTTGTGAGACGCAGAACAACTGAAAAGATGCTGGAAGAGTGCCTGATGCCATCTGTCAAGCAAGGTAGGGGTAAACATGATGGTCTGGGGTTGCTCTGGTGCTGGTAAGGTGGGAGATTTGTTCAGGGTAAAAGGGATTTTGAATAAGGAAGGCTATCACTCCATTTTGCAACAACATGCCATACCCTGTGGACAGCGCTTGATTGGAGCCAGTTTCATCCTACAACAGGACAATGACCCAAAGCACACCTCCAAATTGTGCAAGAACTATTTAGAGAAGAAGCAGGCAGCTGGTCTTCTATCTGTAATGGAGTGGCCAGCGCAGTCACGAGATCTAAACCCCATTGAGCTGTTGTGGGAGCAGCTTGACCGTATGGTATGCAAGAAGTGCCCATCCAGCCAATCCACCTTGTGGGAGGGGCTTCTAGAAGTGTGGGGTGAAATTTCTCCAGATTACCTCAAAAAATTAACAGCTAGAATGCCAAAGGTCTGCAATGCTCTAATTGCTGCAAATGGAGGATTCTTTGACTAAAGCAAAGTTTGAAGGAAAAAATTATTTCAAATAAATATTATTTCTAACCTTGTCAATGTCGACTATATTTTCTATTCATTTTACAACTCGTGGCAAATAAAAGTGTGACTTTTCTTGGAAAACACAAAATTGTCTGGGTGACCCCAAACTTTTGAACGGTAGTGTAGTTGAATATTAAATTTAATAGAACACACTGAATAAAGCAGTTACAGAGCTCTGGGTGAAACCTTCCCTAGACAATAACACACTCTCTGGCAGGGCAAGACTGTAGTATGTGATACAAGACTGCCTATCTTTCCCTGACCCAGTGATAATATCCATCCATCCATCCATCTTCTATACCCGCTTTTCCTGGTTCAGGGTCACGGGGATCTGCTGGAGCCTATCCCAGCTCTCTCTCGGGTGGAAGGCAGGGGTCCAGTGATAATATTACAGATTGAAATGTGCAATCTTTAGGAAGGAAGTTGGCGTGTTCCTCTCCCATAGGTTGAGAACGGTGGGATGCCCTGGTGTAACACTGTTGCTATGCCTCCAGGCAGAGGTCAACCTGTCCTGCAAGACAGAGTACAACAACAAAAGCAACAGGCACATCTAATCTGATGTTATGTCTAGTTCACATCTTGCACTGTAAGAAACTTTGCAATTACCGATAAACATGTTCATCTCTAAGCTGCTACTGTTTTTCACATACCAAAGGCTTCATAAGTATGACTGTAATAATGCCTTATGTCTTAAGCTATAATGTAATAAAAGTAATATACTAATGCCTCACACCTTAAGCTATAATGTAAGAAAAGTAATTCCCAAACGTATCTGTCCAAAATGTGTACTTCACTGTCTTGAAAAGAGTGTCCTAATTCCTCTAAATGGAGGTGCACAGCTGACTGTGGTCCTGAGGAGCTGCTCCTCCTGTGCTGGGCCATCCTCCTGTTGAGTGGCTGTTTGGTTTCTCGAATGTAGAGTCCTGAGCATTCTTCCTTACGCTGGACAGCATACACTACATTGCTACTCTTTTGTTTTGGAATCTGGTCTTTAGGGTGAACCAGTCTCTGTCTCAGTGTGTTGGTGGGTTTGAAGTGGACTGGTATCTGATGTTTGCCAAAGATCCGTTTAAGCCTCTCAGAAACCCCTGCTACATATGGAATGACCAGGTTCTTTCACTGTGGGTCTTGAGGCTCAGTTGTGTCTCTTGTTTTTCTGCCTGATGTGGATGTAACCTAACCCCTAAGCCCACTTGGGGTAGCCACAGGTTTTGAGGGCTGTCTTCAAGTGAGTGTCCTCCTTTCTCTTGGTCTCAGTGGAGGCAGGAATGTTGTTAGCTCTGTGGCATAAAGTCCTGTTGACTCCCAGTTTGTGTTGCAATGGGTGATGGGAGTCAAACAGAAGGTATTGGTCTGTGTGAGTGGGTTTCCTCTATACTTCTATCTCTAAGTTCCCATCAGACCCAATGATGATCTCACAGTCCAAGAAGGATAGCCTGTTCTCTTCGGTGTCCTCTCTGGTGAATTTGATGTGTGCATCTACTGCATTGATGTGATCAGTGAAGGCTTGAACTTCCTGTGTTTTGATTTTAACCCAGGTGTCATCCACATATCTGAACCAATGAGTTGGTGCTGTTCCTGTGAAGGAGTTGAGAGCTTTCTTTTCTACTTCTTCCATGTACAGATTGGCAACGATGGGTGACACAGGGGAGCCCATAGCGCAGCCATGTTTCTGTCTGTAAAAGTCACCTCTGTATGAGAAGTATGTGGTGTTGAGGCAAAGTTCCAGCAGCAGGCAGATTTGGTCTGGGTTGAGGCTGCTCCTGGTAGAGCGGGTGCTGTCCTCTTTTAGTCTCCTCCTAACAGATGTTAAAGCATCGGTGGTGGGGATGCTGGTGAAGAGGGATGTAACGTCAAAGGACACCATAGTTTCATCTCTTTCCAGTTTCAGATGTCTGACGCTGGAGGCAAATTCCACCGAATTCTGAATGTGGTGGTCTGTGTGGCCTACCAATGGAGCTATGATGGCGGCAAGATATTTGGCAATGTTATACATCACAGAGTTTATGCTGCTGACAATGGGCCTGAGGGGGGCCCCTTCTTTGTGTATCTTGGGGAGCCCATATAGGCCAGTGGTGGTCTCCCCTGGATACAGTCTCTAGTATGTGGTTCTGTCCAAGGCTTTGTTCATTTCCAGTTGTTTTAGACAGTCTATTACCTTCTTCTTGTAAGTGCTGGTGGGGTCTCTTTTTAGCTTTTCATATGTCTGTTGGTCTTCCAAGAGCGAGGTTACTTTTTCATTGTAGTCTGTAGTGTTAAGCACCACTGTGCATCTCCCTTTGTCTGCTGGCAGGATGGTGATAGTCTCGTCTTTAGACAGGGATGACAGGGTGGGCCATAACTCTGTACAACTCATCTCTGTGTGTCAGATAACACCATGGACTGACTGTCTTAACTGGCAATACTTGCACACAGGTTCTCACTTTCACTCTCTTTGAAATCTTTTGCACACTTATAGTATATTGTTTTTTGTATATAATTTCTATATTCCTCTATCTTTTTAAATAATTTCTTATATTTTTTCTTTCCTTATAAGATCTATGTTTATGCTGAGTCCCTGTAATTTGCTGCTGCAACAGCGGAATTTCCCAGTTTGGGATGAATAAAGAATTTCTATCTATCTTTACCCTCAATGGGTCTCATTAAACTCTCAGCAAACATGACAACTTCAGGAAACTCAGAGTCTGCGGGTGTTCTCCAGAAAAGAGGGTTTAACAAACTCAGAAGATAACCCTGAAATCTGAGTTGATAAACCCTGAGATGGGAAATGAGTTTTTGGTTCCAGAGCAGCTGGACAGAGTTAGTTCAGTCAGCCCTGAGTTGATTAACTCTGAGTTAACCGTCGGCACATCCCAGAGGGCAAACAGACTATGGGCAGAGTGAGAGGAGTCCTTTGTGATGGTGTCTTCTGTCGTAGACAAAGCTTCCTGTAAACATTCTCAAACTTAGAAAGTAAAGTTCTTTTTCAAAGCCCTTAGGATGAAGAGGTGCTCGTAAGCCTTCTTGACCAGGCTGAAACAGTTGGTTTTCGAAGTTAGAAGTAATTTGAAGCTGGCGACATGCTCCATCACTGCTCCATTGATATGGTTGGGTGCCACATTTATCCTCCCTGAAGTCCACAATGAGTTCCTTGGTTTTCTTGGCATTGAGCAGCAGGTTGTTGTCAGCACACATCATGCAGCCAAGCGGTCCACTTCCTCCCATTAGTCTGACTCACCATTGTCCTTAATCATCATCGTGACATCATCTTCAAACTTCATAATGATGTTGGAACCATATACAGGATTTTCTTGGGTGAAGAAAGACTATAGAAAGAAACCCAGCACACAGCTTTGTGGTACTCCAGTGCTTAACGTGATGGTGGAGGAACAGTAGGGACCTGTTGGTTAGAAAGTCCAGTAACCAGCTGCAGAGTCATGTACTAATGCCCAGGTCTCCAAGCTTGGTGTGTAACAGTGTTGAATGCTGAACTAAAATCAAGGAATGGCATTCTGACATAAGTCCCATTATTGTCCAGATAAGAGAGAACAGTGTGCATCAAATTGGTGTGGCTCCAGGGTGGTGGGGAGACAAATCTTAAGGTGTGCCAGGATCAACCACTCAAAGCACTGTTTCCTGCATTTCCGTGTTCATCACAAATGTCATCGAAATGTGCAATCACACAATTTTCACACATCTCTGTTCTGTTTTGTGCCCCCCTATCTCCCATAATATTGTTCTGTCGTCCAGAAGTGGAGAATAAAAACCAATGGTAAAACATAGGAATACAAGTGAAAAACTAAAACACATTAGAACAGTTTTTCAACTCCTGCATTACTGTTCCTTTTGAAATGATGTCAGTGTGTTTACTTGCAAATGTATTTTAATTGTAATCTAGGTCTTCTCTCTTTCAGTGCATATAATAATTCTTATTATAATAATTCTAATAGAAATTTCTTATGTTTACTAGATTAGTTCAAAAGCATATGCATTGTGTTGTAGTCAAATAAAATACTATTCCAGTCATTGTGATAATTTTTAAAAATATTGAATTGTTTTGTCAGCTAAGTGTATTATCACATACTTCTTCCATAGTATGTGATACAAACACAAACTACAACCTCCAAAATGATCAACCAGTTGAATCAACACGTCTCTGAAACAGTTTGGCCACAAACTGAACATTATCACCTTCATGAAGGAGGATTTATTACAGGACTGTTGGATTAGACTGACAAAGTTATAGTTAGGTGGACCTAATAAACTGACAATGGAGTGTTTATACTTTAACAATACACCCAGATATGATGCCAATATGAAAATATTCAGTCAATTAACAGTTAAGCCACAACAAACTGGAAACACAAGAATCAAACTGACAATTAGAATCAAACTGTATTTCTGGGTTCTGCAGCAAATTGCTTAGTTAGTAGTGATTACATAGTGTAGTTGAAGCTGATAATGCTCTTTACTGTGATTTAGGGTTTTAGAAACATCTTTACACTCAATACTTTTCAAGGCTCAGAGAAATCCCATCTCTGGTTTATTCTGACACTAAACAATGACTGTACAACAGTTATCAGTGTTAGTACATTAGACTGTTTTACCTGGACAGAACAATTTCCTGAGGTGTTTATAAATTTCTTTCATTTTTAGTCCATATATGATTGGATTAAAAAGAGGATGATACAAAATTGTTTGTAAGGACATTATTAAACGCACAATTTTCGGAAAATCAGTTTCCATTATGAATAGAAGTACATCAAATGAACCCAAACAGGAAAAGTTGATCAGAACAATCAGGTGAGGTAAACAGGTCTGTGCAGCTTTTCTCCTGACTTCTCTACCACTTCGATAGGTGATTATAAATATCCTTATGTAGGTAAAAAGGATGAAAAGTACAGGGAGAATTAAAAGATTAATAAAACACATCAGTGCATATATCATTAGCTCTCCTGAACCCTCACAGTACAGTTGGCTAATTGTGCTATTACAGATAATACCTTTGACATTAAACTTACATAGTTTAGCAACACTATCCATTCCAGTTATCACTGCTAACTGACCAGCAGGCAGAATCCAAGCTACAGCCAGTAAAATACAGATGTTTGTTTTTGTCATGATAGTTGGATACTGCAGCGGTTTACATATAGACACATACCTGTCATAGGACATGGCTGCCAACAGTAAAAACTCTGAACCACCTAAAGAATAACCAATTTGAAACTGAAAGAGACATACAGGATATGACATGATCGGTTTTTCAGATAAAACATCAGTTAAAATCTTTGAGTAAAGAGCAGTGCTGAAAAGAACAGAGTTCAGTAACAAAGCTGCAATGAAAATGTACATAGGCTCATGGAGGTTTTTGTGAATCACTATCAGACACACAATAGTAGAATTACAGCAGATTATTAGAATATATGCTGTAAACATGATCACAAAATAAACAAATCTGTATTTGTCCAGTTCCACATATGCATCAATAGTTATATATGTTATATTTAGGTTATTATCCATTAAGGTTTAAAAACAAAGTGTTAATGACAAAGACTTGAAGTATCAAAGCAAAGATCACATGAACATATTATACAGTATATCTGTCATTGGACTGTCTAATGTATTCACTGATACCCGACCTTGACATGAACTTGTGTGTGTGTTGAAATATTGCAACAAATACAAACCTCCACAATACAAAGTGAACTGTTTGACTCTGTGGGTTGATTTTTATCAGCTTGTTTCTCCCTCCATGGATCTCATTAAACTCTCCACCAAGAGCTGTCGTCATGTGAACAACATCTGACTCTACAGGCCTGAACCCGTGGAGGCCCATGGTATAGCTGACACAGGCAGTTTCCTATGGTGCTAATGTGTTGGGGGCACAGAGAAGGATAAACCTTCAGCATGGTCTGTGGACTGTGACCTCCACTACAGGCATATGGACACTGCAACAATTAATATGTCCATATGTGCCTGAGTTGCCATTACTCTCCTACACTGTAGTGGGCGCTGTGGACTAAACTACTGCAAACACACAGGAAGGCTGCTGTAGAAATAGAAAGCATCCATCCATCATCTATACCCCCGTACTCATAAACAGGGTCACAGGCATCTGCTGGAGCCTATCCCAGCTCTCTTTGGGTGAAAGGCAGGGGTCCACCCTGGACAGGTCACCAGTCCATCACAGGGCCACATAGAGACAAACAACCTCACACACTCACACTCACTCCTATGGGCAATTTAGAGTCACCAATCAACCTGACATACATGTTTTTGGACTGTGGGAGGAAACCAGAGTACCTGGAGAAAACCCACGCAAGCACAGGGAGAACATGCAAACTCCACACAGAAAGGTCACTGATGCGTTTCAAACCAGGAACCTTCTTGCTGTGAGGCACCTGTACTAACCACTCAGACACCAACAATGCTGCCCTGTAAGGAGTATTATTATTATTTGTCTCCCACTGCCGAACGGGGCAATTTTTGAAATGGGTCCCATGGGCGAGAACTCACAAAATTTACCACAGGCATCTGTTACCACGGTGAGCAGTCACAGACATGGCCACCCTTTAGGTCTTGTGATGTGTAAGTCTTGTGGTTGGCATGTAGTTTCAGGTACACACACCAAACTTGGTAGGTGGATGGAACTGTTAACTTACAGTATGCTGTTCTGTTCTATATGTGTTCAGTTAGTCAAATATCTTTTATTGTGTATTAGAAGGAAGCTAGAACTTTTATTTTGTTAGTATGTGGTCAGTGTGGGAGGGAAAAAAGTTAATCAGTTGTTGTTCTGCCTATGTGAATGGCAAAAGCGGGAGTTACGGATCAGAAATAAAAGTTTGTGTTCTTACTGAGTAACAGGAACTCCCCAGTATGAACATTTTTTGCATATACATCACTATAGCCATACCCAACAGGAAGTGAGGTATTTTGGATTGGAGATATTAACATACTCCTTTTACACCATACATCTGATTTGTATCAGTTTGTATACATGATGTCGGTATGTTGCTCATGTAAAATTCCAAACAATTGTTTTGATATGTTGTAATATGACAAAATGCTGTTACAATGAATTTTGATACTTCACCAAATAAAGGAAATGTGTCATAAATTTAAAATGCATTCCTTGATAAACACCAAACTTCAGTGGTTACTGAGAACGTCTATGATGATATACACATGTGCAACATCACAGACTGACATAGAGCCACCATGTGGCAAGCTAGCAATTACTGCTTCCTGTGTTTAAAGGTTATGAAATTTGGCATACTCTCATTAGTTCTATACATTTGATGGACATCCCATGTTGAGAGTGCAATATTAGATGGTGACCTGTCAGGGCTTGCGGCACTAGAGGTGCTCAGGCCTGTCACTTTCAGTCGCGGCTATGTTCTTAATTCTGTCTACTCTTAATCCACCTTTGGACTATTCAATAGCCACCCTGGCATGTGAAGCCACAGCACACTAGGGCTATACTATACTAATTACACTGGCAGCCAATTTATTTCCTGCCCAACCAAAGCTATTTCCACATGGCCTTTGTCTTCTACAACTCCACAACTCTTTCTTAGAAGGGTGATTCTCACTGTGACCTTTCAAGTTAATCCCATCATTTGTTAAAAACACCCACTGTTTCCATTTCACTGGTATTTCTTCAGCCTCAACTTGGAGCACACAGTAGTGAAGCTTGAGAAGCTCCTAAACACACTCTGAGAACCCCAGGTAGCACTGCGTCCAGCCCTGCCAATATAGATTTTGCTGCCAAGCCATAAGCAGTTCTTCCATCCTCAATCCTTGGTCTTATTAAAGCTATATAAACCCTTTTCAATGACATAAAATCTGCTCACCAACTTAACTGATGAACATCTCATAAGATCATTACTTTATTGCATTTACCAGTCTCCCACTCCACGTTTTATTCATGATAACCTCCTGACCTTTTGCCGACCCCAAAACCAAAATGTCTGCTCTATCATTTCCATACAGCTTCAAACCTTCTCCTCTCCAACTCACTCGTAAAAAATATTAGCTTGTTTATTTTTGTTTTTCATGTTTTATTTATTATTACCTGATTTTCAGTCAGGTTTTAGGCCCCATCACAGCACTGAAACTGTACTCATCAAGGTGACAAATGACATTCGTCTAATCACCGACGCTGGCAGAGTCTCTGTCTTAGTACTGCTGGATCCAAGTGCTGCATTTGACACAGTAGACCATGTGATCCTGTTACAAAGGTTAGAGGACTGGATAGTCATCTCTGGTACTGCCCTTAAATGGTTTAAGTGCTATTTTGAAGACAGGAAGTATTTCATTGAAGTTGGTAACTGTGTCTCAGACCAAATGGCGTTGACATGTGGGGTCCCCCAATGGGTCCATCTTGGGACCCATTTTGTTCAATCTTTACATGTTTCCTTTAGGTCAGTTAATACGTACCATAACGATGCAGATGACACTCAGATTTACATTTCACTCACAGCTGGTGAATATGGACCAGTCGATTCACTGTGCAGCTGTATTAAACAGATCACTGTGTGGATGCAAAACAACTCTCTCCAAATAAACAGTGACAAGACTGAAATAATCATCTTTGGGCCCCAGAAACAAAGAGAAAGTGTCAGCAGTCACCTCGAGTCACTTTCTTTAAAATTTAAAAATCAAGTTAGAAATCTAGGGGTAATCATGGACTCAGACTTGAATTTTAACAGCCACATTAAATCGATAACATCGTCAGCTTTTTACCATCTCAAAAACATTGCCAGAATCAAAGGGATCATGTCTAAACCAGACTTGGAAAGACTCATCCATGCATTTATCTCTAGCAGGTTAGATTACTGTAAAGGCCTGTTCACGGGGCTCTCAAAATGAGCTGTAAGGCAGCTACAGTACATTCAGAACGCTGCTGCTTGGATCCTGACTAGAACCAGGAAGTACAACCACATTACTCCTGTTCTCAGATCTCTGCACTGGCTTCCTGTCTCTCAGAGAATAGACTTTAAAACAGCACTGCTTGTGTATAAGTCTCTTCATGGCTCAGCACCACATTACATCTCTGACATGCTGATGCATGCAGAGAAGCAAAACAGCTGCAGCAGCAAAGGAGAGTGAACTGGTGTGGGACAAAATTGTTGTTTGAGTCAATGGGTCAGTTTGACATGATGCAAAGTCCTTTGATTTACCACTCACCACGCTTTGTTTCTATAACAGGAGCTACAGGTGAAACAGTGGTGGGAAGTGACTAAAGTTTATGTTCATTTAGGTGCCAAAAGCACCTGGAAGCAGCTCACAATTACATAAGAGAGCATCGTAGAAACACCTTTGAACGCTGGTTGATCTAAACTGTATGTAATTCAAGTTCAGTCCAGTGAACTAGTACAAATACTGCAAATAACTACAGTGTGAGCTGCAGTCATTTGAAAATGCATTGTGAAGAAAACATTTTCAGATTTAAGTACTTTGAATACTTATGTATTTTATAAACCACATGCTCCAGTACTTTAACTCAAGTAATATTTTGACTGAGCAATGTTTACTTGTATTAGAGTAATATTTGACCAGGAGGATCAATACTTTTCTCAAGCAATGAAGTTCAGTACTTTATCCCCCACTGTCCAAATGAATTTTCAGTAGAGCACTGTGGGAATTTAAATAAAGCATGTTTGGCTAATTACTTTATTAATCTTTTATTAAACTACTTTGTACTGAAATAGGGGTTAACATAATGGTAAGGGGGACTCAGGGAAGTAGAATAATATAGAGCAGTAGTTCTAGACACAACAGGATTTTGTTTGTGTTGTGTGACTGTATGTCTCAAATAGGAACAACGTCCAAGGAATGGGGGTTACTGGCCCAAGGAGTGGGGGTCGCAGGCAGAAATGAAATGATAAAATAGTGAAGTTATAGTGAAGTAAATGAGTATATGTGAGAAGTAAAAGTGAAAAGCCTTTGGTTTGGTGACCGTTTTTCCCGACGGGGAAAAAGAAAAAGCCTGGGTTTAAAGGCCTTGGTGGGGATGAGGTTGTTATGACCCTAGGTCATTGTGTGTGTTGGTGTGTTGTTGGCTCTCCCCTCCGTATCTCGTGTGTGTGTATGACGGATGCTGAAGTGGGCGTGGACGTGGGAAGCCGTGGATTGGACTTCCGGGATTGGTCCAACACTTTCCGGAAGGACTATAAGAAGCCCATGGACTGTTGTTCGAGAGAGCTATTCTCCCACCTTTGCCATTCCCAGCTATTTTGCTAAAGATTTCAATTTCGAGTTAGTTAGTTAGAGATTAGGCTATATTTAGCATTTTTGTCATTTGATCTTTTGTTTGTGTAAAATCGTAGGGCTCACGGAGCATTTTTGTTTGAGTAGGGCTATCTTTAGCGTTTGTTTTCCATTGTTCGTATAGAATCGTAGGGCTCACGGAGCGTTTTGTTTGTTTTGTACATTCTGTATTGTATTCTGTATTTTGACAGAATAAATATTTCGTTAAGTATAATTAGTATTTTCGTGTTTGTTGAGAGTGGGAGAGGTTTGGAGGAAAACTCCAACAATCGTGTTACGCTCCGGTTAACCCCTCGACTGGGGCGTAACATAGATTTGGGGGCTCGTCCGTTGCGTTTTGCGTTCCGTCGTCCGTTTTTTTGTAGTGTTTTTCCTAGCCTGATAGGTAAGTGTAAATTCTATTTGTCTGTTTCACAGTTTTTTCTTTTGTGGTGGTGGCAATATGGAGTTCAAGTTAGAGGACTTTACCTTGAGTCCAACTTTAGATAAGTTGGATAGGTGCCGAAACGCTGATTTGGTGCTGATCGCCAACTTTTTTGACATACATGTGCCAACAAGCGCCAAAAAGGAGGAGATAAAACAACTCCTCATAGCAAAGCTGACGGAAAGGGGGTTGTTTGGTGGGCCAACTCCCACAAATGGAGTCGGGCTGGGTGATCTGGCTGGTGTTCCTACCCCACCTAAGGACCTCCCAGTCCAAACTGGACGAACAACTGAGGAGTTGGAACTCACTCTGAGGATTCGGGAGGTGGAACTGCAGAACAAAAGGTTGGAGGTGGAAGCCATGCACCTTAAGGTAAGGGTTCTGGAGTTGGAGCAGGGAGTCCCCCCTTTCAATCACCTATTTCACGATCCCACGAAGGCTTTGATGTCAGTAGGCACATTGCATTGGTACCACCTTTTAGAGAGTCGGAAGTGGACTCTTACTTCAGTGCATTTGAGCGTATAGCTGCCACCTTAAATTGGCCAAAAAATGTGTGGTCTCTGTTGCTACAATGCAAATTTGTTGGAAAAGCCCAAGAGGTATGTGCATCGCTATCTATAGACGATAGCTTAGATTATGATACAGTTAAAACCACAGTCCTCCGTGCGTACGAGTTAGTGCCTGAGGCTTATAGGCAAAAATTCAGAAACTGTGAAAAAACTGCCACACAGACATATGCAGAGTTTGCGAGAGAAAAAGGCATTCTTTTTGATAAATGGTCCCAAGTATATTCAGAGTGATCAAGGTTCTAACTTCATATCAAAAGTTTTCACTCAGGTCATGGCAGAGCTCAAAGTCACACACCGCACGTCTAGTGCATATCACCCCGAGAGTCAGGGTGCACTGGAAAGGTTTCATCAAACACTGAAAAGTATGTTACGAAAGTTTTGCTCCGAGTCAAGTCGAGATTGGGACAAAGGTTTACCATTGTTGTTGTTTGCCGTGAGAGAAACTTGCCAAGAGTCGCTAGGATTTAGCCCAGCTGACCTCGTTTTTGGCCACACTGTGCGTGGACCGTTGTGTTTGCTCCGTGAAACATGGCTCTCAGAGAAGCCAAGCCCTGAAAAGAATATTTTGGACTATGTTAGTTCATTCAGAGAAAGACTACATCATGCTTGTGATGTAGCGCGTGAGTCATTGTCAAAGTCACAAGCCAAAATGAAGGACCATTATGACAAAAAGTCGGTTACACGGACTTTTCAGCCAGGTGACCGCGTGTTGGTTCTGTTGCCCGTTGTTGGTTCTGGCTTGCAAAACAAGTTTTCTGGCCCTTACGTAATTGACTGAAAGTTTAGCGAGACTGACTTATTTAGACACGCTGACAAAAATTTTTGAAAGGTTAAAACAAGCTTCCCTTACGCTTAATTTAGCCGAGTTCGGAAAAGGTATAGTGTCCTACCTAGGTAAACAGGTTGGCCAAGGCCATGTTTTCCCCATTGCTACCAAAGTACAGGCAATCCTTGATTTTCCAGCCCCTCTGACACGCCGTGAGCTCCGCCGTTTCTTAGGAATGGCCGGATATTATTGTGCATTTTGTAGAAACTTTTCCGAGGTAGTAGCTCCTCTCACGAGCTTAGTAAGTCCAAAAACTCCATTTCAGTGGTCAGAGAAATGTCAGTCTGCTTTTGAGGCCGCCAAGGCTCTACTTTGTAGTGCTCCTGTACTAGCTGCCCCAAACTTCACCCGTCCATTTAAACTGGAGGTGGACGCTAGTGCTCTCGGAGCAGGTGCTGTACTCCTACAGGAGGATGATGCGGGCATAGACCATCCAATTTGTTACTTCTCAAAGAAATTCAAGAAACACCAGCTACATTACAGCACCATTGAGAAAGAGGCATTAGCCTTGTTATTAGCCTTGCAACATTTTGAGGTATATATTGGCTCCAGTTCACAGCAGACCCTCATCTTCTCTGACCACAACCCGCTGGTATTCCTGACTCGGATGCAAAATAGTAATCATCGCCTTATTCAATTCAATTCAATTTTATTTGTATAGCGCCAAATCACAATACAAATCATCTCAAGGCACTTTACAAAAACTAAAACTGAAAACCCAACAATTCCCTTATGAGCAAGCACTTGGCGACAGTGGAGAGGAAAAAACTCCCTTTAACGGAAGAAAAAAACCTCCAGCAGAACCGGGCTCAGTTTGGGTGGCCATCAGCACAGCGATAAACAGCTCCAGGACCAGGGACACCTGCAGAAGGTACAGAGAGAGAGAGAGAGAGAGAGAGGGAGGGAGAGAGCACAAACTAGGGGAGAGAGAGAGCACAAGGTCAGTAACATTCAATGGTGGAATATACATGAGGTGGGAGAGAAGGGGGGGGGGGTTAGGGTAGGGGAGCTCAGTGCACCGATGGTCCTCGGGCAGTCTAGGCCTATAGCAGCATAACTAACTAAGGGATGGTTCAGGGTTGCCTGAAGCCAGCCCTAACTATATGCTTTGTCAAAGAGGAAGGTTTTAAGTCTAGCCTTAAAAGTACAGAGAGTGTCTGCCTCCTGAACCCAGTCTGAAAGCTGGTTCCACAGGAGAGGAGCTTGATAGCTAAAGGCTCTGCCTCCCATTCTGCTTTTGAGAACTCTGGGAACCACAAGTAGGCCTGCACTCTGAGAGCAAAGTGGTCTATTGGGATAATATGGTACTATGAGGTCTTTAAGGTATGAAGGAGCTTGATTATGAAGGGATTTGTATGTGAGAAGAAGGATTTTAAATTCTATTCTATATTTTACAGGGAGCCAATGAAGAGAAGCCAATATAGGAGAAATATGATCTCTCTTGCTAGTTCCTGTCAGGACTCTGGCTGCGGCATTCTGGATTAATTGGAGGCTTTTTATTAAGATATTAGGACATCCAGATAGTAATGAGTTACAGTAATCTAGCCTTGAGGAAACAAATGCATGGACTAGTTTTTCTGCATCATTTTGAGACAGGATGTTCCTAATTTTGGAAATGTTGCGCAGGTGAAAGAATGCAGTTCTAGAAATTTGTTTTATGTGTGAGTTAAAGGACATGTCCTGGTCAAAAATAACTCCAAGGTTTTTTACAGTAGTGCTGGAGGCCAGGGCTATGCCATCTAGAGTAGCTATAATTTTAGAAAAGTTATTTCTGAGATTTTTAGGCCCAAATATAATGACTTCTGTTTTCTCCGAGTTTAAAAGTAAAAAGTTACTGGTCATCCAAGCCTTTATGTCAGTTAGACAGGCTTGAAGTCTGGTTAACTGGTTTGTGTTAACAGGTTTAATAGATAGATATAACTGAGTGTCATCCGCATAGCAGTGGTAATTAATAGAGTGCTTCCTAATGATATATCCTAAAGGAAGCATGTACAGGGTGAACAGAATCGGTCCTAGCACAGAACCTTGTGGAACTCCATAACTAACTTTTGTTCGTGTGGAAGGTTCATCATGGACATGAACAAACTGGAATCTGTCCGATAAATAGGATTGGAACCACTTTAACGCTGTTCCTCTGATACCAATCACATGCTCCAGTCTCTGTAATAAGATGTTGTGGTCAATGGTGTCGAATGCTGCACTAAGGTCTAGGAGGACAAGTATCGAAACAAGTCCATTATCTGAGGCTAAGAGAAGATCGTTGGTAACTTTCAACAGTGCTGTTTCTGTACTATGATGTGCTCTAAATCCTGATTGGAAATCTTCAAATAGTTCATTCCTGTGTAAGTGGTCTGATAGCTGCTTAGCAACAGCTTTTTCTAGGATTTTAGAAATAAATGGCAGGTTGGATATTGGTCTATAATTAGCCAAGACACCTGGATCAAGACTAGGCTTTTTGAGTAAAGGTTTGATTACTGCAGTCTTTAAAGGCCTGTGGTACGTAGCCTGATACTAGAGATAAATTTACCAAGTCCAATAAAGATGAGTTCATTAATGGCAGGGTGCCTTTAAGCAGTCTAGTCGGGATGGGGTCCAAGAGACACGTTGATGATTTCGATGAAGCAACTACTGATGTAAAATCAGAGAGATCTATAGGAGAGAAGCAGTCTAAACATAACTGAGGTCCTACAGATGATTCAAGAGCTACTGTAGTAAAAGATTCATTTATTGCAGGTATAGGAAGCATCTGCTGAATTTTATCTCTAATAGTTGTGATTTTATTTGTAAAGAAACTCATAAATTCATCACTGCTGAGAGCTAAGGGAACACTGGGCTCAACGGAGCTGTGACTTTTTGTCAGCCTGGCTACAGTGCTGAAAAGAAACCTGGGATTGTTCTTATTTTCCCTCTATTAGTGATGAATAGTATGCAGTTCTGGCTTTACGGAGAGCTTTTTTATATGTTAGTAGACTGTTTTTCCAGGCTAGAAAAATTTCCTCTAAGTTTGTGGAACGCCACTTCCTTTCCAGCCTTCGTGATGCCTGCTTTAAGATACGAACATGTAAATTATACCATGGGGCTAGTCTTCTCTGAATCACTAACTTCTTTTTCAGAGGGGCTACAGAATCAAGCGTTTCACGCAGTGAGGTTACAGCGCTGTCAACAACATGATCAATTTGGTAGGGAGTAGGATTAAGGCAGCTGCCCTCCACTATGTTTATACTTGGCATAGATGCAAATAAAGATGGAATCATTTTCTTAAATTTATTAACAGCATTGTCGGATAAACATCTGCTGTAGTGGAATTTTCTTCCAGACGCTGCATGATCCATCATTTTAAATTCGAAAGTTATTAAAGAATGATCTGACAAAACAGGATTTGGGGGAAAAATTATTAGATGTTCAATTTCGATGCCATAGGTCAGAACAAGATCAAGGGTGTGATTAAAACAGTGGGTGGGTTTATTAACGTTTTGAATGAAACCAATTGAATCTAATATAGAATTAAATGCAATGCTGAGGCTGTTATTTTCAACATCTACATGAATGTTAAAATCTCCCACTATAATGACTTTATCTGATCTAAGCACTAAATCAGACAGGAAGTCAGGGAATTCAGTTAAAAACTCTGAGTAAGGAACAGGTGGACGGTACAAAATGACAAGTAGAACTGGTTTTTGTGTTTTCCAGTTTGTATGTGAGAGACTAAGACTGAGGCTCTCAAATGAGTTATAACTGTTCTGAGGATGAAAGTTTAATAATAAGTTTGACTGGAAGATTGCAGCTACTCCTCCACCTCGACCTGTGCTTCGAGGAACATGATAATTTTTATGACTGAGGGGGGTTGATTCATTCAGACTGACATATTCATCCTGCTGTAACCAGGTTTCAGTAAGATAAAGTAGGTCAATTTGGTGATCAGTTAGGGAGGAGGTAAGTGTAAATAAATTTGACAGCTCACACAGGGACAAAAGGTGGCGCTGGGTGATTGGAGGGCACTAATGGGTCACGTTCTGTCTAGTTGGGATGTGGATCAGCTGAACGTATGAACCAGAATCTGAAAACTAAATTGGCCAAAATCTGTGCACAGACCAAATTGAATTGGATACAAGCATTGCCTATAGCATTAATGGGTGTAAGGGGGACAGTGAACCACATCACATGGGTTCACTCCGTATGAGTTGTTGACAGGGCGCCAGCTTCCAGAACCGGGAGCTGGACTGCAGTTTGAGGAATATCCAAAAAGGGGGGTATAGACCGTGTTGTGATCAACTAAAGGCTTGTCAGCTTTCTCCACACAGGTGACGGAGACGGCGAAAGGAGCAGGGAAGATTAAGGAGGATCCCAACACTACGAAGTGGGTTCTGCTGAAGAGCGTCAAAAGAAAGTAGACTGAACCAGACCAAAAGGGGGAATTGTGGGAATTTAAACAAAGCATGTTTGGCTTATTACTTTATTAATCTTTTATTAAACTACTTTGTATTGAAATAGGGGTTAACATAATGGTAAGGGGGACTCAGGGAAGTAGAATAATATAGAGCAATAGTTGTAGATGCAACAGGGTTTTGTTTGTGTTGTGTGAGTGTATGTCTCAAATAGGAACAACGCCCAAGGAATGGGGGTTACTGACCCAAGGAGTGGGGGTCACAGGCAGAGACACAACAGCAGTTGGGAAATTCCTCAGCATGGACCAATCAGTACAAAGGAGGAACTTGAGACCCTGCATTCCATTCTTAATGTATAGACTACTGGGTCAGGGAGAGTGAGGTGTCAGAATTCGTGAACTGACAAAGAATACTGTTGGTGTTAGGGACAGTCTGACCCAGAGCTCTGTAATGCTTTATTCAGTGAATGTTTAATAAATATAATCAATTGGACCAAGAACATCTTCTCCAGCGCATTTGATTAAACAAACGCGCGAGGATTTGAATGCCTGGTCCTACAGCACGCAATTATGATTCCACGCTATATATTTTCAAGGCTTCTACTCGGTTTGGGTGCTTCATCAATGACCAATCACAGCAGCTCTAACACCATCACTATGGCAACGTCACCGCTACTCATTTACTCACTCTTCTATCAGTCTCATGCTCTGGGCCAGGCAGGTGAATAGAGTCATCATTTGTTAGCAGTGTGGAGCAGTGAAAATATTGATAACACTAACTGAAAGTGAAAATGTCGTGCTCAAAACTGGCCGTTAAAAAAAGAAAAGCTGATTTTGAAAGCTGTGAGTTTAGAGTGAATGGACTGAAAAATATGTAATCGTGCTCCCTGTGGGAAGAACAAAACCAATGTGTTTAATCTGAAACAAGATTGTAGCAATCACCAAAAGTGGTAACGTGAAATGCCACTATGACACCAAGCATGAACATATTGAACAAAATTACCCTCAGATCACAGTCCGGGTCCAGTCCTGGTCCAGTCCTGCTTTAGTCCTGGTACACAACTCAGTTTTTGTCAGATATTTTGATGAAGAAAAGGGAGAATTTCATGAAAATATTGAGTCTCACAAACCTCCATGGACACACAAGGGGGAATGACATTTATGAAGCACTGACACACATGCTTAGAGACAGAAATACCTGAAGCATGTTGTTTCCATTGGTACCAATGGATATATGATTGGGAGAGAGGGGATCAGTGTCACCTTTGAGAGCTCACTATCCTGACCTCATGGCACAGTGACTGGCCTGCATGACAGCTTCTGGAGACTCAAGAGGAAGGTGGAAACAAATAACACCAACAAGTCAAGGGGGTGAGCTGGTGAACATAGTGGAACATTTAGCAGCTAAAGAGCCAGAGATTTTCCTCAGGAGGTGGTGGAGACCAAACCCAGAGCTAAAACAGTGAGGGAACACTAGACTCAATTCTAAGGCCAAGCTAAGACAATTATATATTATGGCTCTTCCATGAAACTGGACGACTCACAAGATGTGGATTTAAAAACAGAAGCAGCAGAGGCTGAGATGTTGTGGCTTTCAGTTTCCAGTATGGATCAAAGCAAAAAACCTCTGACCAATGTCACCCTCACTACCTGATTTTAATGTTCAGGTATTTCAAACTTCACACCTTCAGCTCAGAAAAGACTTTGTAAAATCCAAAAATATCACAGAAAAACCTTCCATATTTGATTTAGAGGAGAGATGTCTGTTCTCCCCAGTACGCTTCAAATTCATTCTGTTTACAGTGAAACACCACAAGACACCCTCAAAGAGCTGGACATAAACATTCAGGGTTCGTCATCTTTCTTTACCTTCAGGAGAGAAACCTGTTAAATCCTCCCAACTCCCTTAGACCTGCAGCATCAAACCCAACACTGACTCTTTGTCTTAAACATTCTTGTGCACTATGAAACAGTAAATCCTCCAGGACATCAACTATTCTTAAACACAACAACCTCTGTGTGACCCTTTAAACAGGGTCCCACCCATTTGACTACAAGGATAGTAATCTATTCACAAACATGAATCCACAATAACTGAAATCTGGCAACATTTTTGATTTCCCAACATCATCACACAGAAGACATTGGTTATCTGTCAGAACTAACCATGACAGGTTTATCAAGCTATACCAAGATACCAGGTGACCAAGTGTGTTTGGACTGGGCTCTGTAATGTCTCTTATTTTGTGATGTTGTTTTTTTAGGTGAATTTTAGAGGCTGGACTGCTTGATTTTGGCATGAACCACAGCCTTGAAAGGAAGTGGCTCTCCCTTTTTTTCCTGGAGTCTGGCAGCCCCTTTAAGCTTCTTTTGTTTGGTGGTTTTTGCAGCTGTTCATCTCACTCACACACACACACGCACACACGCACACACAATATTTCCAATAATCCAAACATTTATGTTTACTGTTACTTCCTTGATTTAAACTACTCATTGGCTGTTTTATTAAGTTCTGGTTATTTTAAATAAAAAAAACATGCTTACCTTTATAATTCTGTGTGTGGCCTCCCTTTTTGTTATGAGCCTTGAGCTGACTGGGGAACTGGAACCAAGCCTGACTGAGGAGAACAAACAGGACACTGAGACTGATTCAGATTGTTGGAGACAGGGCCAGAGACTAACCAGGAACAGAGCACAGAGCTGGGACAAAGGGAGATTACTGAGAGATGACAGGTAACTAGGACTGAGGTGGACTATACAGAGTTGGAAGCTAACTGGGACCCAGGTGAACTACACAGACTTGGAAGCTAACTGGGACCCAGGTGGATGGCACAGACTAGGAAACTAACTGGGATGAGCTAATGTGAAGACCTGGAGTGAACAGTGGAAAACTAAAGACATAGTCCAAAGCTGAGAAACAGGTTCTGAGAATACTGAGGGTGGAAGGCTCAGGGAAACAAAACAGAGAAAAGAGAGTTCACATGGGAAGTAGGTTAAAGTCAGATAATCATTGGGCCAAAACACACTGTGACAGAGAACAACCTGGCAAGAAAAAGAATGTGACTGGGGTTTCTGTAGTGTAGCAGCAGGGGCTAACAATGCACAGCTGAGCCAAATAAAGGCACTGATGACAGGGTCACAATATCAGCAATAAGGGAGGGACCAGGGAACAGGAACCTCAACAAAATAAGAGACTGACACAGGAAATAAATCAGCACCATAAGTTGTAAAATGATAAATAAATTACGTTATAACATTCAGGCTGTCAGTATTTAAAATATTTTACAGCTTCAGTAGGATAATAATAATAATAATAAATTTTATTTCATGGCGCCTTTCAAACTCTCAAGGTCACCTTACAGAGAGAAAAAGGAAGCATACAGCATGAAATACATAGAGTGCATTAAAACAACAATAACAACAATGCATAAACAGAGGGCCAGAATGTAAAGGCAAAAGTGCAGAGCATCCAGGAAGTGGGCGATGTACAGCAAAAGCAAATTGAAACACAAAAACCCAGATGACAGAACAACAAATATGAAACAATATGAGACAATATGAAATAGGCAGAGGGTGGTAGAACATCACGGGCTGCTTTGGGAAGTTAAGAGAGTTAGGTGGAAAACGCTATACGGAACAGATACGTTTTGAGTGATGATTTAAAAGTTGATAAGTCCGGAGACGACCGGATGCGATGAGGTAGAATGTTCCAAAGGCGGGGCGCAGTGTGGCTGAAGGATCTAGCGCCCATGGTGGCCAGGCGCACTGTAGGGGTGCAGAGGAGAGTGGAACTGGAGGAGCGGAGAGTACGAGGCGGAGAATAGATATGAAGTAGATCAGTGATGTATGGTGGGGCAATAGAGTGGAGGGCTTTGTAGGTGAGGAGGAGGATTTTATAGTTTATACGGAAGGACACAGGGAGCCAGTGAAGTTGTTTAAGGACAGGGGTAATATGATGTGAGAATGGAGTTCTGGTGATGATTCGGGCAGCAGAGTTCTGGACAAGTTGTAGTTTATGAAGTGCTTTGAGAGGTAGACCAGTGAGGAGTGAGTTACAGTAGTCCAAACGAGAGGTGACAAAGGCATTAACGAGTATGGCCGTGCTATCGATGGTGAGTGAAGAACGGATGCGGTTTATGTTACGGAGATGGGAGTAGGCCGACCGGGTAGTGGTATTGATATGCTGAGTGAAGGAGAGAGTACTGTCTAGGATGACACCCAGGCTTTTAACTTGGGGGGAGGGGAGGACAGTATTGTTGTCAATTAGAATGGAGAAGGTGCTGGTTTTAGAAAGGGTGGATTTGGTGCCCACGAGGAGAATTTCAGTTTTGTCGGGGTTGAGTTTCAAAAAGTTATGGGTGAACCAGGATTTGATATTATGTAAGCAGGTAAGGAGGGAGGGAGGAGGGAGGGCAGAA
Source organism: Mastacembelus armatus (assembly GCF_900324485.2). Classification (NCBI taxonomy): domain Eukaryota; kingdom Metazoa; phylum Chordata; class Actinopteri; order Synbranchiformes; family Mastacembelidae; genus Mastacembelus; species Mastacembelus armatus. The sequence continues at coordinate 25,254,576 of NC_046653.1, forward strand.
GATGGAGCAGCAGAGAGGTAGAGCTGGGTGTCGTCTGCATAACAGTGGAAATTGATGTTATGTTGCCTAAAGATATGTCCGAGAGGAAGGAGATAAATAATGAAGAGGAGGGGCCCCAGGACAGAGCCCTGGGGCACGCCACAACTGACAGTAGAGGGCTGAGAGTGGAAGTTCTGGAGATGGACGGACTGGGTGCGGTCAGAGAGGTAGGAGGTGAACCATGAGAGGACCGAGCCGGCTATGCCGATGGAAGCAAGGCGATGGAGGAGAATATTGTGTGAGACGGTGTCAAAAGCTGCAGTTAGGTCAAGGAGGATGAGGATGGAGACAAGGCCAGAGTCTGCGGCTACTAGGAGGTCGTTGGTGATTTTGACCAGGGCAGTTTCAGTGCTGTGAAGTTGGCGGAAACCAGATTGAAAGTGTTCGTATAGGCTATTGGCGGCAAGGTGGGCATGGACCTGGTGGTGGACAACTTTTTCAAGAATTTTAGAGAGGAACGGGAGATTGGAGATAGGGCGGAAGTTGTTAAGGTTCGCAGGATCGAGACCAGGTTTTTTTAGGATTGGTGTGATGATGGCTGTCTTGAGTGATGGGGGTACGATACCAGAACTGAGGGAAGTGTGAACAATGTGGGTAACATGAGGAAGGAGAGAGGGGAGACAGAGCTTGACGAGGTTGGTTGGTAGGGGGTCAAGTTTGCAGGTTGAGGGTTTGGATTTGAGGATCAGGGAAGAGATAACCGTGGTGGGTGGAATGATAAAACTCGAAAGCAGGGAGGAAACTGATAGACAGGGTAAGGTACAGTGGAGGCAGTTCGCAGTGTCACAGATGGGGGGAAATTGCTGGTGTATATTTTCGATTTTTGATGAGAAGAAATCCAGGAAGTTATTGCACAAGGTGGTGGAGAGTGAGGGGAAGAGAGGAGTATCGGGAGGGCCCAATAAATTTTTGACAGTGGAGAAGAGGGAACGCGTGGAGCCAGAGGCGGATACAATAAGAGAGGCATAGAAGTCAGATTTTGTTTGAGTAATGGTTTGCTTGTACTTCAGTATGTGGTTTAGGTATAAGTCCTTGTGGGTGGATGAACCTGTTTTTTTGAAGAGACGTTCAAGGCGACGGGCTTGGGTTTTGAGGAGGCGGAGTTCGGGGGTGTACCATGGAGCAGAGTGCGTAAAGGATACAGATCTAGTTTTGAGTGGGGCGAAGGTGTCGAGTAGATTTCGTAGCTCACGGTTGAAATTGGATAACATGTTGGAGAGGGACGGTGAATGATTAGTACATGAAAGTTTGTTGAGAGCAGCAGTGAAGGAAGGGAGGTCGATGTTCTTTAAGTTACGGAAGGTGATGGTGCGGGAGAGGTGGGATTTGAAGATAGGTAGTTTGGAGTTAAAGCAGACTAGTTTGTGGTCGGAGAAGGAGGTGTCGAGGGTAGAACATGACTGAGCTGTGACGCCAGAGCAGCAGACTAAGTCGAGGGTGTGGCCTAGAGAATGTGTTGGGGAGGTGATGTATTGTTGGAGCCCAAAGCTGTCCAGACAGGAAATGAAGTCTTTTGTTGTGGTGTTGTTGGGATTGTCGAAGTGGATGTTAAAATCACCAAGAAGAATTATGTTGGCTGACAGAGAGATGAGGTTAGCTAAGAGGTCAGACAGTTCATCCAGGAAGGTCGGGTTAGGTTTTGGTGGGCGGTAGATAGTGGCCAAGAAGGTTGGTGTGTGACCATGAATACGTGCTATGAGAGCTTCAAAGGACTGAAAGGTGACAGTGGGGTGGATGGATATTTTGTATTTAAGGTTGAACAGTATGGCGAGGCCGCCACCACGTCCCGAGAGGCGTGGATGGGTGAGATATGTGAAACCAGGAGGAATAGATTGATTAAGTTCAGTGAAGTCGTTGGGCTGCTGCCAGGTTTCAGTTAAGCACAGGATGTCGAGATTGTGTTTTAGAATAATGTCAAAGATTAGGGATGCTTTTTGAGAGAGGGAGCGAACGTTAAGTAGTCCAAAATGAGTGTTATGGAAAGGTGTAGAGTCCATGTATCTGGGGATGTTAGCTAGAACAGAGTGGTTGATCAGGCGTATACCTGGTTTCCTCGGCTGAGGTCGGGAGGATGACCAGATGGAGGGGATTGGTAGTATGGAGTCAGATAGTCAGGCTTGTGGGACAGAATGGACAGGTTGTCCAGTGTTAGCGTGTGGGGTACAGTGAACTGCATGTTGAATGTTGGTGGAAAGTATATGGGAGCCCAGGCGGTTAGGATGCAGACCATCTCCTGCAAAGAAGGCAGGTCGGTTCCAGAAGAGGTTGAAGTTGTCGATGAATTGGAGATTGTAGGACAGGGAGACAGACTTGAGCCAGGTGTTGAGACTGAGGATTCTACTGAAGCGGCCAGAGCCTCTTCCAAACGTGGGGATGGGACCAGACATGAAAATAGTCTTACCACAGTTGCTTAGGAGGTGGAGGAGAGAGAGAAAATCCTTTTTAGTTAGTTCAGACTGGTGGAGTGACGTGTCACAAGTTCCAATATGAACAATCATTCTAATGATGGAAGACGGAAGTGTTGGCAGTAATCCAGGAAGCATGGCCAAGATGTCTGAGGTCGTAGCTCCAGGGAAACAGTGAGTAGTGGCGTTGAAAAAGCGTACATTCCTTATAATTGAGTCTCCGATGATTAACGTGGTTGGGGGAAAAAGGGGGCGTGGAGAAGACGCCAGCAGTTGGCCGTTTGAGTCGTGTCGTCTTGCTGACTGGCGGGGAGGCGGGGCAGAGACATCAGGTGCTGAGGTGGAAGATGGAGGCGGCAGTTCGGTTGGTCCGTAGCTAGGGAGCCCGTGAGTGTGCCTGAGCACGGCCTCGCGAAGGATCCTACGGCGCACGGATGTAGTAGCTGAGCGGGATGGAGACTGTTTTCCGCCGGGGCAACGGGCTTCGCGAGGAGCACTTGGACTAAGGCGGGGGCAGCGGGTGTCGTCAGAGGGGAGCGAGAGCAGGTGACGGCGCCGAACAACATTGGCGGGTGACGGGGGTTGTTGGGATACCGGATCGTTCCGCTCCGGTACGTGATTGACGGATGAGACAGTATGTAGGTCCGGAGTGGCAGAAGACAGAGGTGCAAATCGATTGGAGAGGTCCAGGAGGACTGAAGACATGGTGTAGAAGAGGAGGAGGGTCGTGGACAGGTTGACGGGTCCCATGGGGCAGTGTCCTGGAGAGTGAAGGTAAGTGTGGAGATCTTCCTCGACTGCTCGAGGGCAATGTCCCTGAAGCTAGTCAGTATGGAGTCTTTCTGTTGGAGATCGTGAGAGAGGCGGCGTATTTCCTGCTTTAATTTGGTGATTTCATTGTTTGCTAGACGGAGTAGTAGATTGGCATTGTCCGAGTTGGTATTGTCAGGTAGTGTTGGCGTTGTTGTTGTTGTTCTTGGTGTCGGTGGCGTTGTAGGTGCCTCGCTGGTTGTGTTGGTCGCCATTTTGTCGGTGTTGAAACATCAGCTCTATAGGATATAAGAAGTATCCTGGTGGATGTAAAGAAAATTATGAAAAGCAAAGGAAGCAGTGCAATATTTAGTGACATAAACACATTTTGTCAGTGGATCATTTTAGTTATAATAAGGCAGGACTGAGTTTTGTTGTAGACGATGTAGTCTGCTCTCCAGTTAGACTCTGCTACATTATTCAGTGAGGTGTTATTGTTTCTCAGGCTAAACCCAATGATATGAAAGGGGGTAGACTAAAGAGAAAATCAATCCAGTTCAGCAACATGACAAACTACAACCTCCAAAATGATCAACCAGTTGAATCAACATGTCTCTTTTTAGTCCCTATATGATGGGATTAAAAAGAGAATGACACGAAATTGTTAAATGCACATTTTTTGGAAAACCAGTTTGACTGGTCTCTTAACACATGTTCTATTTCAAAAAGGACAGAAATGACTTTTCCTCCTAAGGCGCTTTAGGTCCTTAGACATCTGCAGGAAGATGCAGCACATGTTTTACCAAACTATGGCAGTAAGTGTGCTGTTTTATTCTGCAGTCTGTTTCATCTGATGTTAGAAACTCTGCAGGCCTGAACCAGTGGAAGCCCATGATATAAAGACTGCTAAACATCAATAATGACCAGCTGACAGGGATGTAATTTGGGGCCAAGCAGGCCTGGTACCAACCAGAGGTCGAGCCAGCTCCAGAGTACTAGGTCTGATCCCAGTTTGAGTTGAAGCAGAGTCAAAGCAGACTGGGACAGATGCATGGCAATCAGAATGATCCTGGCCCATATCTCTGAGGCAGGAGGTAACATGACCATGACCTGCTGTGGAACAGTCATGTGTGAGGCTACAGAAAAGCTATGGGACCTTGCATTAGTCAGAAGAGAAAGGGGACAGCTTGTACAGGTCTACTTGTGGTTCCTACAGTTTCCAAAAGTAGACTGAGAGGTAGGGCCTTTTGCTATCAGGCTCCTCTGCTGTGGAACCAGCTCCCAGTCTGTGTTCAGGAGGCAGACACCCTCTATACCCTAGGTCACTAACAGGCGGACCGCGGTCCGGATGCGGACCCAAAAGCTGCCCCATACAGACCCGTACCTACAGCCAAAAGAGAAGGTTATGATTTAAAACCTAACGGGGCGCTTTTATTTCCACCGGCCTTTGTAGACTTTACAGTAGTGGAAACGCACAGACCAATTGCATGCGAGTTGAGCCATCCCAGGTGATACCACTCAGCCAATCAAGTCTGTGCATTTCAGACGGTAAACATTACGACTCTACGGTGTAAACAGAGCTAGAGGCAAGTTACACATGAAAAGACAATTACAAAGAAAAAGAAAAAACATGATACATGTAGAAAGCAAAGGGAGAGAAACAGGCGAGTGAAATGCAGAAAGGGAGAGAAAAATATGGAACAAATGGCGCCCTCCAAAAAAAGAAAAGTGGACAGCGAAAATAGTGCATTTAATCCGGAATGGACAGACTCATTTCTGTTCATACTTCCCACTGGGAACACTAAACCAGTGTGTCTCATATGTTCAGAAACCGTGGCACTTATTAAAAGTGCCAATGTGAAACGCCATTATGAGACACAACATGAAGATTATGAATTCATTTGATTTGACAGTCAGGTATTGATTACATGCAGATGTTGATAAAACTACTATGCTACTTAAATACATATCACACTAACTAGTTAGACATTATGATCTTCCAGACCTTTGCTTCAAGAAATTTTCTCTAACTGGACCTCTTTAAATTTTAGTTGAATACCCCTGCTCTATACTTTTAAGGTTAGACTTAAAAAACTTTTTTTTGCCAAATCCTATAGTTAGGGCTGGCTCATCCCTAACAATCCCTTAGTTACACTGTTAAAGTTAAAGTTAAACTCTGCACTCACCCAAGAGCTACGTGATAGCCAGGGCCAGCCTGCTCTGGAAGTCCACACCATCATGAACCCCCTCAGTGGAGGGGCCACAAGTGGGGTGAGAGGAAGCAGAAGAGAGGTAAGCGCAGAGGTATCTGGACTAGGCTAGCAGCTAACCCACATAAGCCGGCTATCCCCACCATCATACTGGCCAGAGAGAGAGAGAGAGTGTTGTGTTTTTGTGTTTACAGAAACATGGATCAACGACAACATTCTGGACTGTGCCATTCAGCTCAACTGGCTACCAAGTGGACAGAGCTCTCGTTGAGGGAGGTAAGACCCACCGTGGCAGGCTCTGATTTTAGATCATGACATTGGTGCCATGACACTGTTGTGGTCTGCAAACACTCCTCACCCCTGGTGGAGTTTATGGTTATCAAGTGCCGGCCATTCTATCTACCAAGGGAATACACAGCCATACTGCTTGTTGCTGTCTACATCCTCTGCAGTTCCAACAACAACAGGAATGAGGCACTGAATGAACTGTACCAGCACATCAGTGAGCAGCAGACATCCCACCCAGATGCTTTTCTCATCTTGGCTAGGGATTTCAACCACGCAGACCCAAAATACATCAACACATGGACTTTCCAACAGGAGGAAACAACACACTTGACCTTATTTACACCACCCACAGAGGAGCTTACATGGCCCCACCCCTCCCTCACCTCAGTTCCTTGGACCACTCCACTGTTATGCTAATGTATGTGTAGATTCTCAGTTGTCCACGGAAACTTATCTAGAGGTTGAGTCATGGCAACTGGACTTTCAGTTCTTTAAAGGTGAAACATTTCGCCACCCATCCAAGTGGCTTCCATCAGTCTGAGAGAAGCTGGACAGGAACCTCCAAATATATTACCCAGGTTGGTTTCACTCCACCTTGGGCCCAATAGGCTCACTAAGTGATCTAAGAAAAACAGGTGAGAGTCGTTAGTCCGCGCCCCTGAGTTGGTTTCACTTCACACCTGGTCTGAATAGGCTCGTTAAGTGACCAAAGGGGGAGCTCAGAAGAGGGTCGTTAAGGTCTAATGATGGACTCATTCTGATTCCCCAACAGTCTGCAGAACCTGCAGAGTCTGTCGTTCCTGAGAAACATTGGGTTTGTTCCTTAATTTCCTGGGAACAGTTGAAAGAGCAGCCTGGTAGATTGAGGACAGATTATGTCTGAGTCCTCCACCCCTGTTGAGAGAGGGTTTCTCCATTTGGAGATGGATAGCTTTTCTGACACCTCTTTCAAACCACCTGTCTTCTCTGTCCAAAATGTGTACTTCACTGTTTTCAAAAGAGTGTCCTGATTCCTCTAAATGGAGGTGCACAGCTGACTGGTCCTGAGGAGCTGCTCCTCCTGTGCTGGGCCATCCTCCTGCTGAGTGGTTGTTTGGTTTCTCCAATATAGAGTTCTGAGCATTCTTCCTCACACTGGACAGCATACACCACATTGCTCTTCTTTTGTTTTGGAATCTGGTCTTTGGGGTGAACCAGTCTCTGTCTCAGTGTGTTGATGGGTTTGACTGGTATCTGATGTTTGCCAAAGATCCATTTAAGCCTCTCAGAAACCCCTGCTACATATGGAATGACCAGGTTCTTTCTCTGTGGGTCTTGAAGCTCAGTTGTCTCTCTTGTTTTTCTGCCTGATGTGGATTGTTAGAATAAGGGCATTGTAAATTGCTAACTGTGTTATGAGAATTGTCATTTTGCAGACAGATTTATGTAAAGGGTGTAACCAGGCATGTCATAGTTGAGGAAACCCAGGTTTTCTGTGCAAATCACCAAGACATGTAAATGTATGGATGTGAACTTTGTATGAACTCTGAAGTTAACCTATGTTTCAACTCTCCCCTATTGTGTAAAGTGAGACGGTGCCTGGAAGTCATGTAACCACCTCCAGATATAAATTAAAGTGTTCTGAGCGGGCTCGGGGCTGCAGCCGGGGATAGCACCAAGTGTGCATCCCCTAAAAGTCACGAGCTCAACCTAGAACAAAGAAAAGAAAGTCTCTGTGTAGATGTTTGATTAGAACCAACATTTATTGGTGTTTCCGCCCGGTTTCCAATACAGCATCAACGGTGAAGAGGAGGACGAGGACGCTGGAAAACTGTGCACAGTCGGTCCCATAGGGGATCGAGGAAAATCCACCCTCGTGAATTCGACGGGAGGTCGGTGTCTGCTCGCCTGAAAAGATCCTCTTCACTTCTGCTGCTTGATGGAAGCCAGACAAGAGACGTATCTGCAGAAATAGGTGAGCTGCGTTGACTTCTATGTCTGGGACACAGCAGTGTCTGGGACACTAGAAAGCAGCTGTAAGTTCGTCAGGGACGAAACCTATGTCAGGGACATAGCAGTGTCAGGGACACTAGAAAGCAGCTGTAAGTTCGTCAGGGACGAAACCTAGGTCAGGGACATAGTAGTGTCAGGGACACTTGAAAAGTAAAAGCGCTATTCGTCAGGGACGAAAAGAAAGTATCAGGGATACTGAAACACGTGTGAGTGAATGAGAACGTGTGACTGATGGTAGTTGACGGACTATTGTCGGCTGAATAGAGCAGTGTCACTACCTTTTAAAACTGTGTATTTTGTTGGGCACAAGTAAAAATTGAAAAGTTGAGTGTCGTGGACGGCTGTATCCGCAGGTAATTAGTACCTGTAGAAGCTTGATACAGTGGACGATCCCCGTGCTGTTGTTGCAACTATGGGAAAGGGAAACAGTAAACCCCACTTAATGGGGGATCCTAAATTTATGAACACTTATTCTCCCGGATCAGCGAGATATTTAGGAGAATGGAAGAAAAAGTATGAGTTTCCTGGAAAAGTGGAAACCTGCGCATGCGATAAATTGGTAACTTAGTTAAAAGCAGAAATGGCCATAGTAGAACCTAGGAAAATTGATAAATTTAAACTTCAGCTCATTGAGGCAATAAAATGGCAAGAGCAAGCTGAAAAAAGAAGGCAGAAGAGAAGAGATAAAAAGTCCCTCATAGCAGCCCTCTAAGAGGACCCAGCTGATTTTGTAGGGCGCCCACAAGCGTTAATTCAACAAGAAGAAGCAGCTGCTGCGGCTGCCGCACCTGTGATGGGGGCAGCGAGGACAGCTGCGACCCCGCCTCCTACGGCTGGACCTGCTCTAATCAGTCCTAGCCACACTAGATCAGGAAATCTCTATGGTCCTTTAATTGATGAGGTCCAAGGACTGGCAGAGGCCATGTCAAAATTAAGCCCGTTTAGGGACCTCCAGGGCAATGGGTCAAGGATGGGGCCCCGTCCTGATCCGCTGCCCTGGCCACCATTGACTGACCCAGCCAGCATCTTTCCAGCCATAGAGGTGCCTAACCCTCATTTTGGAGTAGGGAATGATAACAGGCCCCTTCTCCTGGTAAGGAGACCGTGGTCTTGTAAGGAGCTAGAGGATGCAGTAAAAGGGCTAGGGGACCCCTTCGCTAATGTTCGTCAATGGATTGTAAATCTGCAACAACTTAGACAAACTTACAATTTGGACGGGCAGGAGATTGACTCAGTGTGCAGGAAAGCTTTAGGACACAGATATGGAGGAGTGAGGGGAGGATATACAGGGCAGACTCCGGGGGGGAGGTTTTGGCCCCCAGAGACCCAGTCTTAGACAACCAAGTTGCATTACTGACAGATAGAGTAAAAAATGCATTTGTTAAACCTCCTGATTACCAAGCTATTGCCCAATGTAAACAGAAAGAAGGTGAGGATGTGCAGGACTATAGAGGACGGCTAGAGGAAGTGTTTAAAGCAAACAGTGGTTTGGATCCCTCTGACACTGTCGCTTCCCCCTATCAGCAACAACTGAAACAGGCCTTGCTGAGTGGGTTTCTTCCGTCCATCACTCACCACATCCGAAAGCTAAATATTAATACACCCACGGATGGAGTGACTCAAATAATGAATTATGCACAGCATGCCCAAGACTTACAGAAAACCTGGGTTTCCTCAACTATGACATGCCTGGTTACACCCTTTACATAAATCTGTCTGCAAAATGACAATTCTCATAACACAGTTAGCAATTTACAATGCCCTTATTCTAACATTTCCCTCCTGTTTGTCATTTTCACCATAGTATCAGAGTTTTCCATCTTCCTTTTGGGATTTTCTGGAAACTCGTCATTATGACTAAACAAGATTAGGAGAAGCAAGGCTCTGTGAGGGGTTGGGCGAAAACCTTCTGTAAAGGAAAAATTCCCAACCGGCTCCCAGGCTCCTGGGCGACCACCTCTGGTCCTCTATCAGAGCACAAACAGTTACACATAATCAGTATTTACACAGCCTGTTCATCATCGTCTTCATCAACTTGTTCCAGCTAGGATAATGTTTTTCCTGTCACACAGAGAACCAAAAGCGCCCCCCTCTTCAATTCTCAAGTGGCCCAACAGAACTTTACATGTATAAGGTTAACAGGTATTAATCAAGTGGGAAATGTAAGTGCCCACTGGTGCAATGAAATACATAACATAACTGTCCCCAGCCATCTGTTGGTGCCTAGGGGAGATTTATGGTTATGGTGTGGAGGTAAGAGCATCTATGATGTTTTCCCACGGAATGCATCAGGATTATGTGCATTGATTAATTTAATGCTGCCTGCAGTTGTACTTGAATATAATGACGCCTCTTTTGTACATGCCTATCTTGAAGCTAATTGTGACTGGTTCACAAAAAGAAGCATCAATATTCCAGGGCCAGACTCCACGTATATTGATGCTATTGGAGTTCCAAGGGGGGTACCAGATGAGTATAAGTTAGTAGATCAAGTAGCAGCGGGGTTTGAGTCCTTTTTGTTCTGGTGGAGCACCATAAATAAGAATGTGGACCGTATTAACTATGTGCATTACAATGTTCAGAGGTTGGCAAATTACACCACAAAAGGATTCATAGCGGTACGTGATCAACTACAGGCCACCTCGCTGATGACCTTCCAAAACAGGTTGGCTGTGGATATGCTCTTGGCGGAGAAGGGCGGGGTATGTGCCATGTTCGGTGACATGTGTTGCACGTTTATCCCGAATAACACAGCTTCTGGAGGGGAATTGTCTGAGGTGGTTGAAGGATTAAGGACATTGAGTAAGAAAATGAAAGAACATTCAGGAGTGGACACCTCAATATGGGACCGATGGTTAACTGTGTTTGGAAAATACAAAGCTTTGGTGGTTTCAGTTCTGACCTCCGTAGCAGTGTTCTGTGCTGTTTTGGTCTTGTGTGGGTGTTGCTGTATCCCCTGTATCCGCTCCCTGGTCGAACGCCTAATACAGCGAGCGTTGGGCCCGGTGGAGCAACAGGTGGATCAGCTATACCCTCTCCTTACAGCCATGGACCACTCTGATGAAGACGATGATGAACAGGCTGTGTAAATACTGATTATGTGTAACTGTTTGTGCTCTGATAGAGGACCAGAGGTGGTCGCCCAGGAGCCTGGGGGCCGGTTGGGAATTTTTCCTTTACAGAAGGTTTTCGCCCAACCCCTCACAGAGCCTTGCTTCTCCTAATCTTGTTTAGTCATAATGACGAGTTTCCAGAAAATCCCAAAAGGAAGATGGAAAACTCTGATACTATGGTGAAAATGACAAACAGGAGGGAAATGTTAGAATAAGGGCATTGTAAATTGCTAACTGTGTTATGAGAATTGTCATTTTGCAGACAGATTTATGTAAAGGGTGTAACCAGGCATGTCATAGTTGAGGAAACCCAGGTTTTCTGTGCAAATCACCAAGACATGTAAATGTATGGATGTGAACTTTGTATGAACTCTGAAGTTAACCTATGTTTCAACTCTCCCCTATTGTGTAAAGTGAGACGGTGCCTGGAAGTCATGTAACCACCTCCAGATATAAATTAAAGTGTTCTGAGCGGGCTCGGGGCTGCAGCCGGGGATAGCACCAAGTGTGCATCTCCTAAAAGTCACGAGCTCAACCTAGAACAAAGAAAAGAAAGTCTCTGTGTAGATGTTTGATTAGAACCAACATGGATGTAACCTTGTTGAAAGCCCACTTGGGGTAGCCACAGGTTTAGAGGACTGTCTTCAAGTGAGTGTCCTCCTTTCTCTTGGTCTCAGTGGAGCTAGGGATTCAATTCAATTCAATTCAATTCAACTTTATTTGTATAGCGCCAAATCACAATACAAATCATCTCAAGGCACTTTACAAAAACTAAAACTAAAAACCCAACAATTCCCTTATGAGCAAGCACTTGGCGACAGTGGAGAGGAAAAACTCCCTTTAACGAAGAAAAAACCTCCAGCAGAACCGGGCTCAGTTTGGGAGGCCATCTGCCTCGACCGGTTGGGGTGAGTGGATAGAGCAGAGAGAAAAGAACAGCAACAATAAACAACAAATAGACACTGCAGGTTGGTGGGGCCAGTAACTGCACATCAGTGATATACAGCTCCAGGACCAGGGACACCTGCAGAAGGTGCAGAGAGAATAGAGAGAGAGGGAGAGAGCACAAACTATGGGAGAGAGAGAGCACAAGGTTAGTGACATTCAATGGTGGAATATACATGAGGTGGGAGGAGAGGAAGAGAGGGGAGGGGAAGGGAAAGGGGGGGGTAGGGCAGCGGAGCTCAGTGCACCGATGGTCCTCAGGCAGTCTAGGCCTATAGCAGCATAACTAAGGGATGGTTCAGGGTTGCCTGAAGCCAGCCCTAACTATATGCTTTGTCAAAGAGGAAGGTTTTAAGTCTAGCCTTAAAAGTACAGAGAGTGTCTGCCTCCTGAACCCAGACTGGGAGCTGGTTCCACGGGAGAGGAGCTTGATAGCTAAAGGCTCTGCCTCCCAGTCTTCTTTTGGAAACTCTGGGAACCACAAGTAGACCTGCACTCTGAGAGCGAAGTGCTCTATTGGGATAATATGGTACTATGAGGTCTTTAAGGTATGAAGGAGCTTGATTATGAAGGGATTTGTATGTGAGAAGAAGGATTTTAAATTCTATTCTATATTTTACAGGGAGCCAATGAAGAGAAGCTAATATAGGAGAAATATGATCTCTCTTGCTAGTTCCTGTCAGGACTCTGGCTGCGGCATTCTGGATTAACTGGAGGCTTTTTATGGAGATATTGGGACATCCAGATAGTAATGAGCTACAGTAATCTAGCCTTGAGGTAACAACAAGTGCATGGACTAGTTTTTCTGTGTCATTTTGAGACAGGATGTTCCTAGATGGATAGGATAGATGGAAACTATCATAGAGAAATAACCTCCCTTTTGGAGGAACAGCACACCTATGAGAAACTGAGAAGGGACCCTACAATTATCTGTGTGACAAAAGTGATTGTTTAAAACACAGAGAAAAGCATAATGTTATTGACAGGGCTACTTATCTGCTCAGCAGCAGAAAAACTCATTTAGTGTCAACAACCTGAAGGAGTCAAGTGAAAAATGGGGCAGACTCTGAAACTCATGTTTCCAATTTTCACGTGAGGAAGAGTCAGGATAAGAGAAGACAAGACCAAAGGTGATGCACATGCACACATTAACAACCTGAGTCTGATCATGTTACAGAATATTAACACTGTTTATGTGCAACACTCACACATGTTGCCATATGCAAGCATTAAGGCTTATATGAACTCATAAACACACACATACGCATAAAAACATACAAATGATCAACCAGTTGAATCAACACGTCTCTGAAACAGTTTGACCTGGGACTAACCACCACACTTTGCTCATGGATTCTGGATTTCCTCACTAATAGGCCACAGAAGGTCAGGGTGGGCAACCTTACATCATCTGTTATCACCATTAACATAGGAGTACCGCAGGGCTGCGTTCTTAGTCCAGCTCTTTTCACCGGCCGGATCCTCCTCTCCAGCACCCTGGCATAGACCTTCCCTGGGAGGCTGAGGAGTGTGATCCCTCTGTAGTTGGAACACACCCTCCGGTCCCCCTTCTAAAAAAGAGGAACCACCACCCCGGTCTGCCAATCCAGGGGTACTGTCCCTGAACGCCACGCGATGTTGCACAGGCGTGTCAGCCTGTCATGGCCCAACAACATCCAGAGACTTGAGGTACTCGGGACGGACCTCATCCACCCCCGGTGCTTTGCCACCGAGGAGCTGCTGAACTACCTCAGTGACTTCGGCTTGGGTGATGGATGGATCAGCCCCCGAATCCCCAGCCCCTGCTTCCCTTATGGAAGACGTGTTGACGGGATTGAGGAGATCCTCGAAGTATTCCTTCCACCGTCCGACAGTATCCCCAGTCGAGGTCCGCAGCTCCCCACTTCCACTGTAAACAGTGTTGGTAGACTGCTTCCCCCTCTTGAGGCGTTGGACGGTTTGCCAGAATTTCTTCGGGGCCGACAGGTAGTCCTTCTCCATGGCCTCACCGAACTCCTCCCATACCCGAGTTTTTGCCGCCGTCACCGCCTGGGCTGCAACACGCTTGTCCTTGCGGTACCTGTCAGCTGCTTCGGAAGTCCCACAAGCCAACCAAGCTCGGTAGGACTCCTTCTTCAGCTTGACGGCATCCCTTACCTCTGGTGTCCACCACCGGGTTCGGGGATTGCCGCCACGACAGGCACCCGAAACCTTACGGCCACAGCTCCTAGCCGCTGCGTCGACAATGGAGGTGGAAAACATGGTCCATTCGAACTCGATGTCCCCAGCCTCCCCCGGGTTCTGGTAGAAGCTCTCTCGGAGGTGTGAGTTAAGGACCTCCCTGACAGTGGGTTCGGCCAAACATTCCCAACAGACCCTCACCGTACGTTTGGGCCTGCCAAGTCTGTCCCGCTTCCTCCTCCGCCAGCGGATCCAACTCACCACCAGGTGGTGATCAGTTGACAGCTCTGCCCCTCTCTTCACCCGAGTGTCCAAGACATACGGCCGAAGGTCAGATGACACTACTACAAAGTCGATCATTGACCTCCGGCCTAGGGTGTCCTGGTGCCATGTGCACTGATGGACACCCTTATGCTTGAACATGGTGTTCATTATGGACAAACTGTAACTAGCACAGAAGTCCAGCAGCAGAACACAGCTCGGGTTCGTATCGGGGAGGCCATTCCTCCCAATCACGCCCCTCCAGGTTTCACTGTCGTTGCCCACGTGAGCGTTGAAGACCCCCAACAGGATTATGGAGTCCCCGGTAGGAGCACCTTTCAGCACCTCCTCCGAGAGACTCCAAAAAGGCCAGGTACTCTGCACTGTTGTTCGGCCCATAGGCCGAAACAAAAGTGAGAGACCTATCCCTGACCCAAAGGCGCAGGGAGACGACCCTTTCACTCCGGGGGGAAAACTCCAACACGTGGTGGCTGAGCTGGGGAGCTATGAGCAAGCCCACACCAGCTCGCCGCTGTCAGGTTTACGCTACACTGACATGGTTCTTTTCACTGAAGGCAATGAAACACACGACAACTTTGTACCGAGTATATACTCTGCAAGTGAAAAAAGGCCTCAGTTGCAGATGGAGAGAAGAGACTTTCTTCTCTCCCCCATGCGACCTTGACTCTCCTTCGCCCCCTTTCACTGAGCAGTCTTTTATTTTTATAGTGAGGAACAAACAAGGCACATGATGCGTGGGTGCAGTGAGAAGCTTCAGCTCATCATTTTCACAGGACAAAAAGTTATGTGGTTTATCTGGTAAGATAGACACCTGCTAACACAAACATGGTATTGTCTTCAAATCATGTTACACAATGACAACAATTGTACTTTTGATCTCATGACCCCAACAGCCGCCGCTCACCGCGAGCAACGGAAGGTTCTTCAGAAGCACTCCAAGACTGTTTTAACTGGAACATGTTTTTTTAACAGGCTGCCATCTAAAACAATACCACACACTTCCAGGATTATACAGACTGTCACTGCCTATGTCACCAAGTGCATTGATAATGTAACAGATACCAAGACCATCACCGTCTGGGCCAACCAAAAGCCATGGCTGAAGGGGGAGGTCTACAGACTCGTGACGGCCCAGAATGCTGCCTTCAGATCTTGAGACGAAGTAGGCCTGAAGACAGCCAGGGCCAACCAGTCCCGCGGCATCAGAGAAGCTAAGAGGCTACTCCAGCACAATAACCTGTTGTTTAACCCTGTAAAGCCCAAACCATTAAATAATTGACAGAAAATTCTAATTCTTTGAAACTGGAGCCTTTATTGGTCATTCTGAACAACAAAAAAAAAAATTCAAATATCAATTTCTTCTACATGAGTTTCAATTTGTATCATCGGGTCACAATGGTAAAAAAATTTCTTGAACAAACAAAAAGCAACACCAACGGAACTGGCAGTGTGGAATAGTAACATTTCTGTTATTTATTTTTACTGATTTTGTGCTTCACAGCATTTTATTTTGCATGGTGGTAGGCCAGAAAACAGTTTCTGTCCTTGTTCATGCAAAGATGCACTCTGCATTTCACACAGTAGACATGGGCAAAGTGGTCTGTGCAGTGCTTGCATCTCTGTCTGGTTTCCCATGTTGGGATGCCATCCCTTATCACATCAGGGGGCATCACAGTGGATTTCCTCTTGCGTGTGGGGGTTGGAGTTGCTTCTGGAGAGGATAGTGGTCTGCCACACTTCTTGCCCTTTCCTGCGCTTGTGAGAGAGGTGGCAACACAAGCCTGAAACCTTCTCAGGGGCAGGGGTTTCTGGCTGGATTTTAGTTTTTCCAGGTCTCTTTTGTAGCAGATCCAAGCATTTATTACTGCCACTGTAACAGTGTGCCACCAAATGTATAAGTAACATCTTCGGGATCTGAAGTTGTACTTGTAAAGTGCAGTTAACATGTCAAGAAGGTCCACTCCTCCCATGAACCTGTTATATGTGTCAACGATGGCTGGTCTGGGCACCATCATGTGGCTTTTGGCCTTCCGATCCAAACGCTTCACATTGCCAAGTGGTTCTATGCCAACAAAAGAAGAGACCAGGTTCACAGCTTTGTTGTCATACCATTTTACGATGATGATGTCTTCCTGATTTACTCTGAAATCCCGAGACCCTCTACCCTTTTTCTTCAAGTCTTTCTCATCCATTAGTTGGCAGTTCTTTACCCTGTTCTTTTGGACTGTGCCTATGTAGTAGATTCCTCTTTGTTTCAAGTGCTCCACCAATGGAACTGATGTAAAGTAGTTGTCTGCAAAAACTTTGTGATTTTGTCCTGCTGGAAGAGTTAGCACCAACATCAGATTTCTCTTTGTCAGGATGCTCTGCCCCTTGGCACACAAAGTCATAAAGATAGCCTCTTTGTCCGGCACGTCCCCATATCTTGAACCCCCATTTGTGAGGTTTTCCTGGCATGTAGCACCGTAGATGTGATTTTCCTTTGAAAGGCACCATGATTTCGTCAACAGCATGACATTCTTCAGGGGGTATGCTAAGAAAGCTTTGACGTAGTTGCTCTAACCATGGCCTCAGTTTCCACAGCTTATCTTTCTTTGCATCTTCAGACACATTGAGGTTGTCCTGAAAGTGAATGCGCGTCAGCAACTTCAGGAATCGACCCCGTGACATCACATCACAAACAGCAGGGTACCTCGTCTCCATTTCCCAATAAGCTCGTACGTTGGGCATCTGATCTAACCCCATGTGCATGTACATACCCAGAATTTGCTCAATTTCTTTGGCATTTCTGTTTACTGATTTTCCATCTTTCTACACACTGTACAAGTTTGTTTCATCTGCAATTTCTTGTAGCATTTCCTCTGTCACAAAATCTTTGAAATACATACATGGTGTCCAGGTAAGCCTGTCTTCAGAGATTTCCTCAACACATTCCTCAAACTCAACAGCTGGAGGTTCAAACCTTTTTTTTTTCCACCGATACGCCTTCCTTTTCTCTTTGCTGCTTGTTGACTGCTTTGGTTTTGTGTCATTTGGATTTGTTGAAGCTTCTGGATCTTCCTCATCATCACTACTATCTGATTTTTCCTCAATCCTTGCAGGAGGAGTCCATTCCTCCTTTTCCTCCTCCTCATCATCATCTTCCCCTAACTGCTCCATGTCACTAGCATTACCATCCAGAATCATGTTCATAGCATCTTCGAAACTGTAATATTCCGCCATGTAAAAACACACACATAGGACCACACAAAAAAGATTATTGTGTATTTTATTGAAAACCAGTAAGCACGAAGTTACTAGCAAAAGTACCATGGCAATCATGGCATCATCATCATACAAGTTGCATGTGCTAAACCTTTGCTTCAAATGTACCAATTTATGCAATTTAAAATTTTAATTAGCTAACTTTAAAAATAAAATGACTATATGTTGCTTGATTTTATGTATAATACATCAAATGCAATAAAATGACAATCAACTGATTTAGAGTTGTATGACCTTATATATCTGCTGTATCAAATTTGATATGCACATTTTCAACACGGTTTTACTAAAACATAAATTATGAAATATTAAATTATTTCACATTACATCAATCAAGTAACTGTTCCTATTGAGGTTTCAGTAACAATTTGAATGTTTTTCTTACCTTAACCTTTTCAAAACTGGTGAAGTTCTTCCTTAAAAACCACCTATTTCTCTTTCCTGAAATCTCTGTCTGGCAGTGTCACTGGAAAGCCCCCTCGTTAGTTAATTACTTCCACCTGGTGTAATATATATGCATTACAAGTATCTTATTGTATACATTGGGTTTTTCAAGAAAAAAAAAACTCACACTGATGCTGTAGAGGGCTCAAAAACTCATGTATCATATATGATACATTTGGCGTTATAGGGTTAAGTAAGAGCAGAGACATCCAGAGCCTGTGGCGTGGAGTACAGACCGTTATAGACTACAAGCTCCCACTGCAGACCTTCCACAGTACCATCTCCCTGCTGAATGAGCTCGACAACTTCTTTGCTCGCTTTTAGGCATAAAACGGCACTCCTCCACGGAAGACCCCATCCCCCAGTGACCTGGTGTTGACACTGTCCTTGGCGTGAAGAAATAGCTCAGCAGGATCAACACTCGCAAAGCTCCGGCCCCTGACAATATACCTGGTCATGTGTTGAGAAACTGCACAGAGAAACTCACAGCTGTCTTTACAGACATATTCAACATCTTGTTGAGTCACGCTGTGGTCCCCACATGCTTCAAAGCAACCACCATCATTATTTGAGTCTTATATGAACAATAACACATGCAGGAAACACTGCAGCTGGTCAGGATGCTCTCAATGGTGCCTCTGTAGAACATGCACATGATGGTGGCCGGGGCTCTAGCTCTTCTTAGTTTTCAGAGGAAGTACAGATTCTGCAGTGCCTTCTTGGCCAGCGATGCAGTGTTGTTAGTTCAGTAGAGGTCTTCTGTGACATGCAAACCCAGGAACTTTGTGCTGTTCGCCCTCTCCACAGCAGCACCGTTGATGGACAGGGGAGCGTGCTAGTTGCATTCTCCTGAAGTTGACGTCCGAAAGAGATTGTTGTCTCTGGACCACATGGCCAGGCAGCTCACTTCACTCCTGTAGTTTGTCTTATCTCTGTTGCTGATGAGACCCACCACAGTTGTGTCATGTGCAATGAAGAGGTTGGACCTGTGCATCGTTGGTCAGCAGAGTGAAGATGAGGGGGCTTAGCACACATCTTTGGGGGGCCCCTGTCCTTAGTGTGATGGATGGATGGGTTACTGCCGACCCATACTGCCTATGGTCTCCTAATCAGGATGTCCAACAGCCAGTTGCACAATGTGGTGTTGAGCTCCAGTTGGTTCAGTTTCTGCATAAGTTGTTGGGGAATGATTGTGTGCTGGAAGGTGTCCAGGGAGGGGCGGGCAGCCAAACTTGATATGATGCATGAATAGCCGTGCAATGGCAGACAACTTCTTTGGGACTGGAATGATGGACAAATAGGATCAGGAATGAGTACATCAGAGGGACAGCTCATGTTAGATGTTTTGGAGAAAAAGCCAGGGAAGCCAGATTGAGATGGTTTGGACATGTTCAGAAGAGGGACAGTGATGCTGAGGTTAAAAGCAGCCAGGAAGGAGGCCTAGAGGAAGACCAAAGAGGAGGTTCTTGGATGTAATGAAGGAGGACATGAGAATAGTTGGTGTGGGTGAGGAGGATAGCATGGAGGCAGATGATTTGCTGTAACGACCCCTGATGGGAGCAGCCCAAAGGAAAAGAAGAAGAAAACGTCCCTGAGTTGCCCTTGCTCTCCTACACTGTAGTGGGCGCTGTGGACTAAACTACTGCAAACACACAGGAAGGCTTCTGTAGCAGGAGAAAGTAGAAAAAGCTAAATGTAATGGTTGACTCCTTATGAAGCAAACATCAAGGACCGTGACGTCGCCCGGCATGGCGAAGCCGAGGCCCCACCCTGGATCCAGGCCTGGGGTCGGGGCCCGTTGAAGAGCCCCTGGTGGCTGGGTCTACACCCATGGGGCCCAGCCGGGCAAAGCTCGAAAAAGCGAAAAAGTGAGGCCGGGTGCTTAGTGGAGCGGGCAGTGGTCGAGGGCGGGGACCTCAACGACCCGATCCCTGTATGCTAAAACTGGCTCTAGGGACATGGAATGTCACCTCACTAGGGGAGCCTGAGCTTATGCGGGAGGTCGAGCGATACCTAGAGATAGTCGGGCTCGCCTCCACGTACAGCCTAGGCTCTGGAACCCAGCTCCTTGAGAGGCCCCTCTTCTACTCTGGAGTTGCTCGTGGAGAGAGGTGGCAAACTGGTGTGGGCTTGCTCATAGCTCCCCAGCTCAGCCACAACATGTTGGAGTTTTCCCCCCGGAATCAAAAGGTCGTTTCCCTGCGCCTTCAGCTCGGGGACAGGTCTCTCACTGTTGTTTTGGCCTATGGGAAAAGGAAGTCTGGCTATCCCTGCTTAGGCTACTGCCCCCACGACCCGGTCCTGGATAAGCTGAAGAAGATGGATGGATGGTGATGGTTGTTAGTTAGAACTTTGATAGAGACGTCGCACAAACACAGGTGGCTGAAAACCCATTGAACTACACCCTAAATCAAGCCAACCTACTGTTGCTGGCAACCTGGATCCTGGGGGGTGTGTGGTGATATGTGATCCTAAACCCATATTTAAATCCTCCACAAGGGAAAATACTAATCAGAGTTTTTTCCAATTGTCAGAGCCATTATACTGCTCACCCTTTACAGAAAAAAATATTACAGCAGCTAGAGGGTGGGGAGAGTGTCCAATTTGGAGACCTCAAAATCTGGACTGTTATAACTTGCAGGTGAAACACAGTGTGTGTGTTGAAACTGCATTGTTTTGAATGAAAGCCACAGCATGTTGAAATAAAATCATGTTTAACTTCACTAATGTGTCAAAGAGCCTATACAGTAGGCCTATGCCTTACCGGGCTGTACAATGTTCTTACATTTCTTTGTGAGCTGCTGCCAGGTGCTTTTGGCCCATTGGGTTGCACCTGAATGAATATAAACTGGCCATCCCACCACTGTTTCACCTGTAGCCCTGGTAAAGAATCAATGTGGTGAGTGTTAAATGAAAGGACTATGTATAATGCAATGCAATGACTCGAGCAGCAATTTTCTCCAACCCCAGTTTCCTCTCCTTTGGTGCTGTAGATTTTCTTCCAAGACCTGTGTTCGTGTTCTGCATGAGAACATCTGATACCATGTGTGAAGAAAGTAAACCTTTTTTTCCTGCTGCCACAGTGAATCACTGTGTCTAAACTCCACTAATGATGGAGTCATCGTGCATGTAGTTAACTCATAATCAACTGAGAGTTGACTGAACTAACTCTGATCAGCTGTTTCTGGAGCCAAAACTCTCAGGGTTAATAAACTCAGAGTTAAGCATTAAGTTCAGAGTTTGTTAAACCTGTTTTCTGAAATACACCTCCAGGTTCACATCTTCATGAAGTCTCTCAGTCTGGTTTCTGTTCGGACAATTCCTGGTTATGTTGATCCATGATACATTAGACACACACCAGGCCAAACCTGAGAAAGACGTGTTGTTCTCAGGTTCGTTAATGAACTTGTTCAAGTAATTAACTGAAAACAGACAACTACCAGTTTTCTAGTACAAAACTATCAGATTTTGTAATTTGGTGGATAGATTGTGATACTGATTCATTTACTTTATATTTGTAATGTTCTAAATTTATTGCTGTTTTGGTTGTTAATATTTTCATCAGTCATTAAACTGTTGTAGGTTTTTCTACTGCACAGGTCCTGCAAATTAAATTTAGCTCCTTATTATTATTGTTGTATTGAATAGTTTAAAATATTCTATACTTAAACTTCCAAATTACATAACTATTGCAAGGTGTCACTTGAGATTTTAGTGCAATTTAGCATTGACTCAGTTTTGTTGTAGACTGTGTACACTCACCAAGCTAAACTTTATCAGTTTGATCCAAAGTTCCTGTAATAAATCAATAACTCAGTTGTCGGTTTCTTAGGAACACCAAGCTAAAACTGTTTGTGGTCAAAGTGTTTCAAAAAGGTGCAGACTGAACTGTTTGATTATTTTAGAAGATGTAGTCTGCTCTCCTGTTGAACTCTGCTGCATTATACAGAGAGGTGGTGTTGTTTTTTAGGCTGAACTCAATGATATGAAAGAGGGTAGAGAAAAGAAAAGAGACTCATGTCAGTACAATGCAGTCCAATTCAGCAGCATGACAAACTACAACCTCCAAAATGATCAACCAGTTGAATCAACACGTCTCTGAAACAGTTGGACCACAAACTGAACATTATCACCTTCATGAAGGAGGATTTATTACAGGACTGTTGGATTAGACTGACAAAGTTATAGTTAGGTGGACCTGATAAACTGACAATGGAGTGTTTATACTTTAACAATACACCCAGATATGATGCCAATATGAAAATATTCAGTCAATTAACAGTTAAGCCACAACAAACTGGAAACACAAGAATCAAACTGACAAGTAGAATCAAACTGTATTTCTGGGTTCTGCAGCAAATTGCTTAGTTAGTAGTGATTACATAGTGTAGTTGAAGCTGATAATGCTCTTTACTGTGATTTAGGGTTTTAGAAACATCTTTACACTCAATACTTTTCAAGGCTCAGAGAAATCACATCTCTGTTTTATTCTGACACTAAACAATGACTGTACAACAGTTATCAGTGTTAGTACATTAGACTGTTTTACCTGGACAGAACAATTTCCTGAGGTGTTTATGAATTTCTTTCATTTTTAGTCCATATATGATTGGATTGAAAAGAGGATGGTACAAAATTGATTGCATTGACATTATTAAACGCACAATTTTAGGGAAATCACTTTCAATTTGAACTAGAAGTACATCAAATGAACCCAAACAGGAAAAGTTGATTAGAACAATCAGGTGAGGTAAACAGGTCTGTGCAGCTTTTCTCCTGACTTCTCTACCACTTCGATAGGTGATTATAAATATCCTTATGTAGGTAAAAAGAATGAAAAGCACAGGGAGAATTAAAAGATTAACAAAACACACTAACACATATATAGTTCTTACCCCTGTACCCTCACAGTTCAGTCGGTTAATTGTGCTGTTACAGGTAATACCTTTGATATTAAACCTACAGAGTTTAATATTAAGTTTTGTTCCAGTTATCACTGCAACCTGACCAGCAGGTAGAATCCAGGCTACAACCAGTAAAATACAGATTTTTGTTTTTGTCATGATAGTTGGATACTGCAGAGGTTTACATATAGACACATACCTGTCATAGGACATGGCTGCCAACAGTAAACACTCTGAAGCAGCTAAAGAATAACCAACTTGAAACTGAAAGAGACATGCAGGATATGATATGATCTGTTTTTCAGATAAAAGATCAGTTAAAATCTTTGGGTAAATAGCAGTGCTGAGAAGAACAGAGTTCAGTAACAAAGCTGCAATGAAAATGTACATAGGCTCATGGAGGTTTTTGTGAATCACTATCAGACACACAATAGTAGAATTACAGCAGATTATTAGAATATATGCTGTAAAGATGATCACAAAATAAACAAATCCATATTTGTCCAGTTCCACATACCCATCAATAGTTATATATGTTATATTTAGGTTATTATCCATGAAGGTTTAAAAACAAAGTGTTAATGACAAAGACTTGAAGTATCAAAGCAAAGGTCACATGAACATATTATACAGTATATCTGTCATTGGATTGTCTAATGTATTCACTGATACCCGACCTTGACATGAACTTGTGTGTGTGTTGAAATATTGCAACAAATACAAACCTCCAGAATACAAAGTGAACTGTTTGACTCTGTGGGTTGATTTTTATCAGCTTGTTTCTCCCTCCATGGATCTCATTAAACTCTCCACCAAGAGCTGTCGTCATGTGAACAACATCAGACTCTACAGGCCTGAACCCGTGGAGGCCCATGGTATAGCTGACACAGACAGTTTCCTATGGTGCTAATGGACATCAGCTACCTTTAGGTCAAGGTCTGAGGGTGGCTCACTCAGTGACTAGAGGAGACTGGGCCCTGGTACCAGTCGGACATGACTCCAGCTGGGGGCTAGTGGGCCTGGTTGCACCTTGAGTTGAATCAGAGTGAAAGCAGAATCTGGACAAGGCTCACCGCAAAGAGAATGGGAGGCTGCAGAATACCATGTGGAGTTAAATAATTGATGAAGAAGGAATCACGATTGCACAAAAAGGCCTGCAGACTTTCCCAAAGTTCACCACCATTATCTTCTCATAACATTACTCAACTGTGTGTGGTGTCCTTTGTCAAGAACAACTACTGTGCCTTATGCTATTAATAGTATCAACAAGAGCAGAAAAATCAATGCTGATGGTAAAATCAAGAAGGAATCTCAGGTCTAGGAAAAGCTCAGCAAAGAAAAGATGATCTGAGAGAAACCTTCCTAACCAGCCCAGAGGAGAAGAATGTTGGAAAGAAACTGCAACAGGTCAGAGGTTTTCACTGATTACACAACCTGTGTGTCAGCAACACATATTACAGAGGATGTAGCATTTGAAAGAGGATAAAGAGGATCACCAGGAATGTAACAGTGAGAGGAGATAGATGGCAGCATATCTACACATATCGAGCCGGCCTTCTGAAACAACTGAGGAAACTATGTGAAAAACCTCCCATACCAAATATCTTCCTCACCAATGCCAGATCCTTATTTCACAAGATGAACAAACTGGAAGAACTCAGACATGAATGGCTACGTTCATGTCTGCTGCCTGTTGAGACCTGGTTGAAACCAGAGATTCCTGATGCTGCAATTCAGCTAACGGGACACACGATACACAGATGGGACCGAAATAGAGAGTCCGGTAAGAGCAGAGGTGGTGGCCTGTGCATTGACACACAGAATGCCTGGTGAAATAACTTATAGACACACACTGTTCTCCTGACTTAGAATTTATTTCAATCAATATCTGCCCATTTTTCCTACTGAGGGAACTAACAGTCGTGTGTTCACCTACGCCCTGATGCTAATGTGAGCACAGCTCTCTCTACGCTATTCAATGCTACTGACACTCAACAACAGCCTTATCCTGACAGTTCACATTCTAGCTGGAGACTTTAACAGGGAAAACTTAAAACATCAAACACACATACAGAGCCAAGTCTCTCCCTCACTTAGGCCAGTCAGACCACCTCTCTCTGCTCCTCATCCCTGCACACACCCCTCAGAGACAGAAAACTCCCCCACTAGTAAAATCCATTACAGTATGGCCATCAGGCGCACTCTATCAATTACAGGACAGAGTGGGTCTTTTTAGACACCAGGACCTGAACACTGTTGTGGCAAAACCTGTTGGATGAGCAATAAAGAGATACAGATTGTCTTTTTCAGAATATATTTCTTGCAAGAATGGAGCAAACCAGAATAGAACTCAATTGATCAGAGTCTTCCCTCAGTTGTTCCCCAGTTGCTCAGCTCCTATCAGGCTGAAGCCACTACTTACACAGACATGCAAAGTAAATGCAAATAATCATTCACATAATCAGATAATTAAGTCTGTACTTCCCTATTGTTCTACAAAGTGATTCCCTAATAAGGCTGTATTCTAAAACTCTATATTCTCATTCGACAGTTAACCCTCCATCCTGGGCCTGCTCAGTTATACTGGTCCCTTCCTCATACCTGGTGTCCCAAGGAAACTTTCTCCCAGATACTCTTCATCAACATCCTTGAGAACACTGTGTCCCTTAGTGTCAGACTATACTAGGTCAGGAAGAACATAAACATCAGATATAATTATGAAAAACACATGAGCCTTAGTGAATCAACCCGTAAATGAAAACCTGTGAAACCTGAAAAACCATGAATACAGTAAGAAACAATAAAAATCATAGTAAATCAGTAACAATCAGTATCATAAAAAAATCATAAAAAATCAGTAACAATAATCAATCATTGAAACTCATTAAACAGGAGTGTGACGTGAGACAGGTGCTTAAAAAAGTGAGCCCCACAAAGACCACTGGCCCAGATCAAGTACCAGGGAAAGTGCTCAAGGCCTGTGCTGATCAGCTCTTACCTGTTTTCACCACCATGTTTAACCTGTCTCTGTCACAAGCCAACATTCCTGTCTGTGTAAAGTCAGACGTCATCACCATGCCTAAAAAGGTAGCTCCTATTACCCTGAATGACTACTGCCCAGTGGCACTCACACCTACCATTATGAAGTGCTTCGAGCACCTGCTCTTAGATCTGCAATCGTCTCACTAACTATTTACAGACTATGAAACTTGGCCCTCATCTCACTTCCACACATAAACTCAATACAGGTTCCCCACAGGGATGTGTGCTCAGCCCACTGCTTTACTGATAGGTCTTAGCTGATAGGAAAATCTGATTCCAGTCGAACTACAGCAACATCATAAGTAACAAAAGAGGAAAAGTTGATTAAAACCAGCAGGTGAGGTAAACCGGTCTGAGCAGCTTTGTTTCTGACTGTTTTACAGCTTCAGTAGGATATAAGAAGTATCCTGGTGTATGTGAAAAGGATGAAAAGCAAAGGGAGCAGTGCAATATTTACTAACATGAACACACCATATACAGTTAGTGCTACTGAACGCCCACACTGAAGACTGTAAATTGAAGTATTACAAAAAATTCCTTTCAAACTACAGCTGCAGAGTTTTATATTAGCATACAATGCAAGTGACACTGCAATTTCACAAGCAGGCACAAGCCAAGCTAAAAGCAGAAAGACATTAACAGTTGTTTTCCTCATGATAGTTGGATACTGCAGAGGTTTACATATAGACGCATACCTGTCATAGGACATGGCTGCCAACAGTAAAAACTCAGAACCAGCAAGACAGTAATATACAAAAGACTGGAAGAGACAGAGTGGATAAGTTGTGATCTGTTTTTCAGATAAAAAGTCAATCAGTAGCTTTGGGTAGTGTGACGGGGTTCTCAGTGTAAGAACTTTTGGCAGAGACCATAACTTGAGTTTTAGAAATTTATTGTAATTCTAAGTCCTTGTGAGAAGAAAATAAATCAAAATATCTAGTAGAGTATTTTTTTACAATATTTAAACTATGTATAAAGCACTTCCAATCTGTGCAAAAACACCACAACAAACAAACAAAAAAATACATCCACAGTCCTTCCACAGTCCTTCCTTTGTGACTGATGCGCACTCACAAAGGTGCAAAAACAAGCAAAAAAAAAAAAAAAAGTCTTTCAATTGACCTCTCCGTTACCCTCTCTGTAACTTACACAACTGTCGACTCTCCTCTTCTCTGTTGAATGAGGTGTCTTTTAAGGCCTCTAAACCCATGACGTCATGTCCTGTGATGATGAGCTTGGGCTATATATATACGGAAATTACATTTTTAATGGTTGGAACCAAGGACCCGTGAATGGAGTGAGGTACGTGTTGTGCGAAAAATGTTTGAGATAGGTAGATAGGTAGATAGAACAGCAAGTGTGCACCCTTGATGCCCTATAATAAATGTTTGTGACCAGCAAGGATACTATGACAGAGGTGAGTTATAATGGCAAGGTTTATGTATGTTGGTGTGGATGGAAATGTGCCTGTTTGCACAGTGACTACCAGCACATTTTCTTAATGACTGGGATATGAGCTGCGTGTCTGGGCTACGGTTATTCCTGTCGAAGTAGTGACAGTCTACTCCGTCACAGGTAGATATTAGTGCTGTAAAGAACAGAGTTCAGTAACAAAGCTGCAATGAAAATGTACATAGGCTCATGTAGGTTTTTGTGAATCACTATCAGACACACAATAGTAGAATTACTGCAGATTATTAGAATATATGCTGTAAACATGATCACAAAATAAAGATATCTGTATCTGTGCATTTCTACATAACCATCAATAGTTATATATGTTATATTGAATCTATCCTCCATTAAACTTCTCCAACCAAAGTGTTAACCAATAATGCAGATCATATAGCAAACATTCATCAATAATAGCTGAGAAAACAAGTGTCACTATGAGGACTGCAGTAACAGGTTACCTGTGTTGGACTGTCTCATTTATTCACTGACACCACAGTCAGAAAGTGTTTGAGTCTGTGGAAGGTTTTTATCAGGCTGCTTCACCCTCCAAGGGTCTGATTAAAGTCTCAACTAACATGTAAACAACTAAGATGTAAACTCAAGAGTCCTGGACCAATGATTGTTGTTAGACCGCTGCACCAGGTGGTGGATCCCCAATACATTTTTCTATCTTTGCTGCATGTTCTTGTTTACACAAAACAAAGTCCATTGATCCACCCAACAAAGAAAGATGCAATAACCTTTGAGCCTAGCTAAGTACTATATCAAAAACACAGTGGGCCAGGGCTTCTTCTCTGGCCCATTCACACTTGCCAGGGTTAAGGGTTAGCCTTGCATTCTGGATTTTTCCCATGACCTTCCTCAGGTGGTTGATATGTTCTGTCCAATTATTACTAAAGATAACCACATCATCTAAGTAAGCTGCGCTGCACTCCTCACAGTCTTGCAAGACACTGTCCATCAGTCGTTGAAAGGTAGCAGGTGCTCCGTGCAGTCCAAATGGCATCATCGTAAACTGGAACAGGCCGGCGGGTGTGCGGAAAGCAGTGTATGGTCTACTTGAATGGTCTAGGGGCACTTGCCAATAACCTTTACACAGGTCCAGTGTTGTGATGTATCGTGCAGAGCCGATTTTCTCTAGGTCGTCATCAATCCGCGGCATCGGATACACATCAAACTCCAAAATGGAGTTAAGCTTTCTAAAATCAATACAGATGCGTAACGATCCATCCTTCTTGAGTACCATGACCACCGGGGAACACCACTCTGCTTTTGACGGCTCAATAACACCCAAGGCCAGCATGGCTTCCACCTCCTGTCGTAGCTGTCCTACCAACTGCTGTGGTACCCGGTAAGGTCGCTGGCGAACAGGTTGGTCCTTCTTCAGTCTAATAACATGCTCTATTAGGGTTGTCTTCCCAGGTCAATGAGCAAAGAGGGGAAGCATCTGCTGAAACAGCTGGAGAAGCTCGGCAGCGTGCTCAGGGGTAAGGTGGGACAGTGCCATGTCTTTAATCTCTGCTACTACATTAGGCCCCAAGTCCTCTTCTTCTTCCGCCCTCACTTCTCGTACCATACAAGCTATGTCCACCGGAGGAGAGGTGGGACTTCCAGTTTCCCTCCACTGCTTTAGAAGGTTAACATGATAAATTTGTTTAGTCTTTTTCTTTTCTGGGTGGAAAATTTCATACGTGACCGGACCCATACGTCGGATGATGGTGTTTCTGCAGCCCTGCCAACCTGTACACATTCTGTGTAGCTGTATTTTAACATCAAAGTGGTCCCTGCCACTTTGCCAGGAGCTTGCTATTCGAGGAGGGGAGCAGTAGAAGAACCTTCTGTCCTGGCTGGAAATCATATAGCAAAGATTCATCAATAACAAGTGTCACTGTGAGGACTGCAGTAACAGGTTACCTGTGAGGGACTGTCTCATTCATTCACTGACACCACAGTCAGAAAGTTTTTGAGTCTGTGGAAGGTTTTTATCAGGCTGCTTCACCCTCCAAGGGTCTGATTAAAGTCTCAACTAACATGTAAACAACTAAGATGTAAACTCAAGAGTCCTGGACCAATGATTGTTGTTAGACCTCTGCACCTGGTGGTGGATCCCCATTTACATTTTTCTATCTTTGCTGCATGTTCTTGTTTACTCAAAACAAAGTCCATTGATCCACCCAACAAAGAAAGATATGCAATAACCTTTGAGCCTAGCTAAGTAATATATCAAAAACACAGTATACAACCTATTCAAGTTTCAAGTCAGCTAGCCATTCACACATGGGCACTACATAAAGTGGCTTCGCTTAACATGGCAGAGGTTTTGATTCATGGACTGCCAATTAAAACCATTGTCTTGACATTGTTTGCAAGAAAAGCAAAACAGCTGCAGCAGCAAAGGAGAGTGAACTGATGTGGGACAAAATTGTTGTTTGAGTCAGTGGGTCAGTTTGACATGATGCAAAGTCCTTTGATTTACCACTCACCACGCTTTGTTTCTCTAACAGGAGCTACAGGTGAAACAGTGGTGGGATGTGACTAAAGTTTATGTTCATTTAGGTGCCAAAAGCACCTGGAAGCAGCTCACAATTACATAAGAGAGCATCGTAGAAACAGGTCATTCATAGGACCACTGTATAGGCCAGGGGCACTCAAGAGGCAGACTCTGGTCCGGATCTGGACCCAGACACCATTAAATCTAGACTGACACCAAACCCAGGATGCTAATTTCATCATAATCCAAATGCAGAGGTGGACAGTAACAAAGTAAATTTACTTGAGTACTGTACTTAAGGACAGTTTTTGAATATTTGTACTTTACTTGAGTAGTATTTTCTGGGGAAACTTATTACTTTTACTCCACTACATCTGAAAGATAAATATAATACTTTTTACTCCACTACATTACTATAAAGGCTCATGTTACTCATTACTATTGTGGAGAAACTGTCTTACAACTACAAGACAACTGACTGTGTTCATTAAGTTTCTTGTTTGAGTGATGTTTGTCCCACTTACAGACCCTAAAGATAAACACTGCAGTACAGTAGGTCGTGATATGCACCTTTGAACGCTGGTTGATCTAAACTATATGTAATTCAAGTTCAGTCCAGTGAACTAGTACAAATACTGCAAATAACTACAGTGTGAGCTGCAGTCATTTCAAAATGCATTGTGATTTTTTTTAAGTACTTTGAATACTTAAGTATTTTAGAAAGCACATGCTCCAGTACTTTAACTCAAGTAATATTTTGACTGAGCAATGTTTACTTGTATTAGAGTCATATTTGACCAGGAGAATCTATACTTTGACTCAAGTAACGAAGTTCAGTACTTTGTCCAAATGAATTTTCAGTAGAACACGCAATTATGATTCCACGCTA
Source organism: Mastacembelus armatus (assembly GCF_900324485.2). Taxonomy (NCBI): domain Eukaryota; kingdom Metazoa; phylum Chordata; class Actinopteri; order Synbranchiformes; family Mastacembelidae; genus Mastacembelus; species Mastacembelus armatus. Next base: position 25,285,270 of record NC_046653.1, read on the forward strand.
TATATCTTCAAGGCTTCTACTCGGTTTGGTTGCTTCATCAATGTCCAATCACAGCAGCTCTAACACCATCACTATGGCAACGTCACCGCTACTCATTCACTCACTCTTCCATCAGTCTCATGCTCTGGGCCAGGCAGGTGAACAGACAGTCTCATCATTTGTTAGCAGTGTGGAGCAGTGAAAATATTGATAACACTAACTGAAAGTGAAAAATGTCGTGCTCAAAACTGTCCGTTAAGAAAAGAAAAGCTGATTTTGAAAGTCGTGAGTTTAAGAGTGAATGGACAGAAACATATGTAATTGTGCTCCCTGTGGGAAGAACAAAACCAATGTGTTTAATCTGAGACAAGATGGTAGAAATCACCAAAAGTGGTAACGTGAAATGCCACTATGAAACAAAGTGTAGTTGGACTAATTTTGTTAGAACTAGGATAGCCAATCACCACTAGGGGAGCAGTATAAAGTTGGTGAGCTCTACTTATTCTCTCTCTTTGGCCACACGCATGCACTGTCAGCAAGAATTATCAGCGTCTTACACGTTGCCGGCTTCAGGTAGGCAACTGGTAGTTGGTATGTGTATTTTTAACATAGTTTGTTTTTTTTTAAAAAAACAAAAACAATTATTGATTGTAGCACCAGTAGTGCAAGTGCTTCCCGTGGTGTTTACCTGTCCTCCTGTGCGGATCGAGCTATTAGATGTGCCTTTCCTCTTTTGTGATTGGAGCGGCCTTCTAGGGTATGTGTTTCTGCCAGTTAGCGGCGAAATTCATCGCAATTATACATTTACTAATATAGGCCTACTGTGTTTCCAATAATAGGAGCTGCTGTTTCATTTGCCTGATCCTGCCTAAACTCTGGTTCCGATCCCCGAAGTTTGGGGAGTGGACTCTTTACTACACTGTTTGCTGTCAAGGTCACTGTTTGTTGTACGGCGTCGGCCGTCAGTACTACATATGAACTGTTGCCTCAAGTATTCGTGATCACCTGGAGTGCAGCCATGCGCTGGAATGTATTGTGCCTTTATGTCTTAATTATACTACAGATGTTCAGAAGTTAATGTTTTTTCTATTGAAATACTGTGGAGTTCTGTATTTTAAAATTAAGCATAGGATTTATTGGTTTTTCCTCTTTTTTGTTCTTTATTTTTGTTTGCTTATTTTTATTAATTTGTGTGTTTCTCGTTTTAGGAACAGAGGATCACAGGGGTGTTGGTGTGGGACTTTGGTGGTGGTGCTTGGTGGCTGGTTTTAGTAGCACCCAGCTTCTGTTGTGATGTGTTTTGCTGTGCGCATGTGCTGGGTGTGTTTTCCCTCTCTTGGTCCCTTCCCTCAATCCACGGGTGAGTTTTCCTCTTATACTTTATTTAGCTCTGTTATAATTAGTATTATTATTATTATTATTAATAAATTCCAATTTCTTTTGCTTAAGAAATTACTGCTAATAAAATTCTCATTTCACTGATGATACCTAGTCTCTGATCTATTATTTGAAACATACCTGTGTGCCCTGTTTTCCCTGGGTAGTTCCCAGGGTGGCGCTGTCTGTGGAAAAGTTCAATCACCACTAAGTGATCACCATTATTTAAATAATAATAATAATAATCCCTACCCTACCCTCGCCACACAAGCATGAACATGTCAAACAAAATTACCGTCAGATCACAGTCCCTGGTACACAACTCGGTCTTTGTCAGATTTTTTTGATGAAAATATTTTGAGTCTCACAAACCTCCATGGACACACAAGGGGGAATGACATTTATGAAGCACTGACACACATGCTTAGAGACAGAAATACCTGAAGCATGTTGTTTCCATTGGTACCAATGGATATATGATTGGGAGAGAGGGGATCAGTGTCACCTTTGAGAGCTCACTATACTGACCTCATGGCACAGTGAATGGCCTGTCTGACAGCTTCTTGAACCTCAAGAGGAACATGGAGACACAAACAAGACCAACACAGTCAAGGGTGAGCTGGTGAACATAGTGGAGCCTTTAGCAGCTAAAGAGCCAGAGATTTCCCTCAGGAGGTGGTGGAGACCAAACCCAGAGCTAAAACAGTGAGGGAACACTAGACTCAATTCTAAGGCCAAGCTAAGACAATTATATATTATGGCTCTTCCATGAAACTGGACGACTCACAAGACGTGGATTTAAAAACAGCAGCAGAGGCTGAGATGTTGTGGCTTTTAGTCTCCAGTATGCGTCAAAGCAAAAAACATCTGACCAATGTCATCTTTTGTTTACACCCTCACTGCCTGTTTTTAATGTCCAGATATTTCAAACTTCACACCTTCAGCTCAGAAAAGACTTTGTAAAATCCAAAATTATCACAGAAAAACCTTCCATATTTGAGAGTTAGTGGAGAGATGTCTGTTCTCCCCAGTACGCTTCAGATTAATTGTGTTTATAGTGAAACACCACAAAACACCTTCAAAGAGCTGGACATAAACATTCAGGGTCTGTCATCTTTCTTTACCTTCAGGAGAGAAACCTGTTAAATCTTCCCATCTCCCTTAGACCTGCAGCATCAAACCCAACAGTGACTCTTTGTCTTAAACACTCTTGTGCACTATGAAACAGTAAATCCTCCAGGACATCAACTATTCTTAAACACAACAACCTCTGTGTGACCCTTTAAACAGGGTCCCACCCATTTGACTACAAGGACAGTGATCTATTCACAAACATGAATCCACAATAACTGAAATCTGACACAACATTTTTGATTTCCCAACATCATCACACAGAAGACATTGGTTATCTGTCAGAACAAACCATGACAGGTTAATCAAGCTATACCACGATACCAGGTGACCAAGTGTGTTTGGAATGGGCTCTGTAATGACCCTCTTATTTTATGAGGTTATTTTTTAGGTTAATTTTGGAGGCTGGACTGCTTGAGTTTGACATGAACCACAGCCTTGAAAGGAAGTGGCTCTCCCTTTTTTTCCTGGAGCCTGGCAGCCCCTTTAAGCTTCTTTTGTTTGGTGGTTTTTGCAGCTTTTCATCACACACACACATACACACACACACACACACACACACACACACACACACACACACACACACACACACACACACACACACACACACACACACACACACAAACGCTTAATATTTCCAACAATCCATACATTTATGTTTACTGTTACTTCCTTGATTTATACTCCTCATTGACTGTTTTTTTAAGTTCTGGTTATTTTGAATAAAAAACATGCTTACCTTTATAATTCTGTGTGGCCTCCCTTTTTGTTATGAGCCTTCAGCTGACTGGGGAACTGGAACCAAGTCTGGCTGAGGAGAACAAACAGGACACGGAGACTGATTCAGATTGTTGAAGACGGGGCCAGAGACTAACCAGGATCAGAGCACAGAGCTGGGACAAAGGGAGATTAATCAGAAATGACAGGTAACTGGGACTGAAGTGGACTACACAGACTTGGAAACTAACTGGGATGAGCTAATGTGACTTGGAGTGAACAGGGGAAAACTGAAGACGTAGTCCAAAGATGAGAAACAGGTTCCGAGAATACCGAGGGTGGAAGGCTCAGGGGAACAAAACAGAGAAAAGAGAGTTCACATGGGAAGTATGTTAAAGTCAGATAATCATTGGGCCAACACACAGGACTGTGACAGACAACAACCTGGCAAGAAGAAGAATGTGACTGGGGTTTCTGTAGTGTAGCAGCAGGGGCTAACAATGCACAGCTGAACCAAATAAAGGCACTGATGACAGGGTCACAATACCAGCAATAAGGGAGGCCCAGAATTCTGCCTTCAGGAGCATTGATTGAATTGGTGAATCTTGAGATGACGAAGACCTGAAGACAGTCAGGGCCAACCTGTCTCGCGGCATCAGAGAAGCTAAGAGGCAACTCAAAGACAATAAGCCATTGTTTCAGCAAGAGCAGAGACATCCAGAGCCTGTGGCATGGAGTACAGACCGTTATAGACTACAAGCTCACACTGCAGCCCTGCCACAGTACCATCTCCCTTCTGAACAAGCTCAACAACTTCTTTGCTCGCTTTGAGGCATAAAACAGAACTCCTGCACAGAAGACCCCACCACCCCGGTGCCTTGGTGTTGACACTGTCCTTGGCGTGAATAAATCGCTCAGCAGGATCAACACAAGCAAAGCTCGGGCCTCTGACAATATACCTGGTCGCGTGCTCAGAAACTGCACAGAGGAACTCACCGCCGTCTTCACAGACATAGTCAACATCTCGCTGAGTCACGCTGCAGTCCCCAAATGCTTCAAAGCAATCACCATCATTACAGTCCAGAAGTTGTTGTCTGCCTCCGGTTTCAACGACTACCATCTGGTTGCACTTACTGTTATTCTCATGAAGTGCTTTGCACGGCTAGTCATGTATCATATCAAATGCATGAAGAGTGCATCTGTATTTTTTAAACCCGCAGACAGAAGGACAGCTTCATCCATCAGCATATCAAGAAGCAGAACTCTCTCCTAGGTTCTGCATCCCATCCCCTCTTTTGTTTATTTTGCATGCCCTTATTTGTAATTTTTAGTGTTTAGAGTTTATCTGTTTGCACTAAGGGTCTGACAGTAACAACATTTTTATTCTCTGTATGTGCTCTACATGTGGCAAAATTGACAATAAAGCAGACTTTGACTTTTCCCTCTGCATGTCTTGTGTGGAACGCACTGCAGGACTTTTTAGTTTGAAAGCACCCCCAACCAACCTCACCCCCTAGGATACGGAGCCCCTCATCCCTATCCAAGGAAAATACTATCACCATCCCACCTGCAGTCAAAGGAATATGCACAGTGATCCTGAATATGGCAACTATCATAGAGAAATAACCTCCCTTTTGGAGGAACAACACACCTATGAGAAACTGAGAAATAAACCCTACAAATATCTACGTGACAAAAGTGATTGTTTAAAACACAGAGAAAAGCATAATGTCATTGACAGGGCTACTTATCTGCTCAGCAGCAGAAAAACTCATTTAGTGTCAACGACCTGAAGGAGTCATGTGAAAAATCAGGCCGACTCTGAAACTCATGTTTCCAATTTTCATGTGAGGAAGAGTCAGGATAAGAGAAGACAAGACCAAAGGTGATGCACATGCACACATTAACAACCTGAGTCTGATCATGTTACAGAATATTAACACTGTTTATGTGCAACACTCACACATGTTGCCACATACAAGCTTTAAGACCTATATGAACTCATAAACAATCTACATAAAAACATTTGGGAATTACATCAATGTTTACAGACCCACCTCCATTTCTCGTGTCTCATAAGTGATAGGATGAAGTTACACAATTACAAATATATATATATTATTTTTAATACGTGAATTCCATTAAAGGTCTAAAGAAGTGTGTCACTGCAGAGGAGATGTTTCCCATAATTATTATATTATTTGATGGAGCTGACAGCTGAGTAAGAAAAGGAACCAGTCGTGTCACACATTTCTTCAGCTGCAGCATAATTAGGAAAGTTTAAGTTACTTGCTAAACACTGGTCCCTATTACAATATAATGATAATATGATAATGTGTGGTTCCATGTTATCACCTTCATGAAGGAGGATTTATTACAGGACTGTTGGATTAGACTGACAAAGTTATAGTTAGGTGGACCTAATAAACTGACAATGGAGTGTTTATACTGTTACGCCCCAGCCTAGGGGTTGCCGGAGCGTAACACGATTGTGGAGTTTTCCTCCAAACCTCTTCCACTCTCAACAAACACGAACGAATAATCGAATTACAATTAACACGAATATTTATTCTGTTTAAACACAGAATACAATACAGAATGTACAACACAAACAAAACGCTAATTTAGCCCTACTCAAAACAAAACACTCCGTGAGCCCTACGATAGTATACGAATACGGGAAAACAAACACAAACGCTAAATATAGCCCTATGGTATCAAACAAACAAAAGATCAAATAACAAAAACGCTAAACAGCCCTACGATCTCAATCAAAAGAAACAACACAAAATCACAGGTCGCTAGCCTGGAAACTCCTAAAACAAACAGGAGAAAACAAAAAACAAACGTAGCCTAAATATCTAAGTATTTCTAAACTAAATAACGAAAATCCTAGCAATACTAAATCCTTTAATCGAAACAAAAACCTAATCTCTAACTAACTAACTAACTCGAAGTCGAAATCTCTATCAAAATAGCTGGGAATGGCAAAGGTGGGAGAATAGCTCTCCTGAACAGCAGTCCGTGGGCCTCTTATCGTTCTTCCGGGAAGTGTTGGGCCAATCCCGGAAGTCCAGTCCACGGCTTCGAGTCCACGCCCACTTCAGCATCCGTCACACACATACATGAAATGGGGAGGGGAGAGCCAACCACACTAACCACACACATAATGACCCTTAGGGTCATAACACCTCCCCCCCTAAGACCAAACATTTTCCCAAGAAAAAAATGTTTTTTTTTTTTTTTTTTTTAACATCTTGACAGAGCATCAGCCATCACATTTTCTAATCCCTTTTTATACCGAATTTCAACATTATAGTCTTGTAACAACAATGACCAGCGCATAAGACGATTGTTGTTGTTTTGCATCCGAGTCAGGAATATGAGAGGGTTGTGGTCAGAGAAAACGAGGGTCTGCTGTGTATTGGAACCAACGTACACTTCAAAGTGTTGTAATGCTAACAATAAGGCTAATGCCTCCTTCTCAATGGTGCTATAATGCAGCTGATGTTTCTTGAATTTCTGCGAAAAATAACTGATTGGATGGTCTATGCCCACATCATCCTCCTGTAGGAGTATAGCACCTGCTCCGAGAGCACTAGCGTCCACCTCCAGTTTAAATGGACGGGCGAAGTTTGGGGCAGCAAGAACAGGAGCACTACAAAGTAAAGCTTTGGCGGCCTCAAAAGCAGACTGACATTTCTCTGACCACTGGAACGGAGTTTTCGGACTTACTAAGCTCGTTAGAGGAGCTACTACTTCCGAAAAGTTTTTGCAAAATGCACGATAATATCCAGCCATTCCTAAGAATCGGCGGAGCTCACGGCGTGTCAGAGGGGCTGGGAAATCAAGTATTGCTTGCACTTTGGTAGCAATGGGAGCAACGTGGCCTTGGCCAACCTGTTTTCCAAGGTAGGAAACTGTTGCTTTGCCGAATTCACACTTGGCTAAATTAAGTGTAAGTGATGCCTGTTTTAACTTGTCAAAAATCTTTGTCAGCGTGTCTAAATGTGTGGACCAGGTGTCAGAATATGCTACAATGTCATCTAAATATACCTCACAATTGTCCACACCTGACAGTACTATGCTCATTAGTCGCTGGAAAGTGGCTGGTGCATTTCGAAGTCCAAATGGCATGACTGTGTATTGCAAAAAGTGGTCCGGAGTCACAAATGCTGAAATCTCTGAAGCACGAGGTGTCAAAGGAACTTGCCAATAACCTTTTAGCAGGTCCAATTTTGTGACATATTTAGCGGCACCTACACGGTCGATACAGTCATCCATACGTGGCAACGGGAACGAGTCTGGTTTTGTAACGGCGTTTACCTTTCGGTAGTCGTTACAAAACCTGAAAGTCTGATCAGGTTTGGGAACTAACAGAGATGGCGAACTCCAAGGGCTAATGCTTGGAATAGCGAAACCATGGTCTAGAAGATAGTTTACTTCTTGACGCATTATTGCACGCTTTTCTGGGTGAGTACGGTAAGCATGTTGCTTAATGGGCTTATGAGTTTCAACATCAATATCGTGACTTAACACGTTAGTTTGGGTGGGAATGTCATTGAAAAGTGCTAGGTAACTGTTAATGAGCTTATGAATGTCAGCTCGGGCGGGTTCTGGCAAATACGCTAAGTGACTGTCTAAATGGTTCAAAATTTCTGAGTTCTGAAAACGTACACAGGGGACAGAATCATGTTTGTCGCTTAACCCGTCATCACTGGGTTTGTATGATGGGCGGGTGACAGACACGGGGGTAACAGGAACTGGTTTAGGAGACGAAAGTTCTTCCTTTCGACCAACATACTGCTTCAGCATGTTGACGTGACAGACACGAGAGGTTTTCTTTCGGTCTGGAGTCTGAATTACGTAGTCAGTCTTGCTAAGCTTTCGGTCAATTACGTAAGGGCCAGAAAATTTGGTTTGTAGGCCGGAACCAACAACGGGCAACAGAACTAACACGCGGTCACCTGGCTGAAAAGTCCGTGTAACCGACTTTCTGTCATAACGGTCCTTCATTTTGGACTGTGCCTTTGACAAGGACTCACGAGCTACATCACAAGCATGATGTAGTCTTTCTCTAAATGAACTAACATAATCCAAAATATTCTTTTCAGGGCTTGGCTTCTCTGAAAGCCATGTTTCACGCAGCAAACGTAACGGTCCACGCACAGTGTGACCAAAAACTAAGTCAGCTGGACTAAATCCTAGCGACTCTTGACATGTTTCCCTCACAGCGAACAACAACAATGGTAAGCCTTCGTCCCAATCTCGACTTGACTCGGAGCAAAACTTTCGTAACATACTTTTCAATGTTTGATGAAACCTTTCTAGTGCGCCTTGACTTTCAGGGTGATATGCACTGGACGTGCGGTGTGTGACTTTGAGCTCTGCCATGACCTGAGCGAAAACTTTCGACATGAAGTTTGATCCTTGGTCACTTTGAATATGTTTAGGTAAGCCAAATGTGGAGAAAAATTTTACTAGTGCCTTGACTATGGCACGAGCTTTTAAGGATCGAAGTGGCACTGCCTCGGGGTATCGAGTGGCAGCACACATTATCGTAAGGATATATTGACTTCCGGATTTGGTTTTTGGCAACGGACCAACACAGTCAATAATGACGTGCTCAAACGGTTCCCCAATTACAGGAATTGGTTTTAATGGGGCAACAGGAATCAACTGATTGGGCTTACCGGACACTTGACATGTATGACAGGAACGACAGAATTTTACTACATCGGACTTAAGTCCTGGCCAGAAGAAGTAACGAAGAATACGATTGTATGTCTTTCGTATTCCCAAATGTCCTGCCATACTGTGATCATGTGCTAGGGTCAGAATTTGGAAACGAAAGGGTTGGGGTATTACTACCTGACAAACAGAGTCATGTACATTACCAGAGCTCGGAGTCCAACGTCGCATCAACACACCGTCATTCATAAAGTAAGACACATCTCTTTTACAGTTTTCACTTTTCACAAGAGACATACAGGAAGACAAAGTGACATCAGTTTGCTGTGCATCAATTAGCTGTTCTCTGTCAACCGACAGAGACAGTGTTTTGTCATCAGGTCTTAATTCCATACACACAGATTCTTCTTTTTCACATTTAGGGTCAACACTTGGCGGATCAGAAGTGCTCATAAAAGAATCACTGAGATCCACCAAGTTTCCAAACTTTCGTGCTTGAGCACGGGTTACAGCACACATGGGAAATACTACAGGTGAGTTTAACACAGAGTCATCAGAAACAGTTACGGAAGCGGTCGGACATTCGATCACTTCCGGTGACGGAAATACCTGTCCGCCGGCTAAATCATTCCCCATGATAAGGTCTATCCCTTCTATTGGCAACTTAGCTCTAATGGCAACTTTACATTTGCCTGACAGAAATTGGGATGACAACTGAACAAAGTGTAATGGGGCACGTACAACATTCATCTCAACTCCCCACATCAAAATGTCGGACCCGCAGTAAGACTGGGCCGAAAAATGTAGTACGTCATTACGTAACAACGACTGCTTGGCACCAGTATCTCTCAGAATAGTAATGGGAATTTTGGTGGACTCATTTTCCAATGACACAAACCCTCGCGTAACAAACGGCCTAAATGCCTGGTCCACTTTGTTATCTCCCACCATGCCCACAGGTGGCAGGGTAGGTGGCGGGGTTTGTACAAGAGCCACTGGAGATGATGACTTAGCAGATTTAAGATTTTTATTCTGCTCTTTCTTTTTCAGGATGGGACACACTGCAATGAGGTGCCCCTGCTCATGGCAGTAGAAACACTCGCGTTTTTCAGCGGTGACTGGGAATGTACGACGGAAAACTTTTGGAGAGGGATTTTTCCTCTCAACGAAACTCAAGTCATGCCTGACGGGTGGAACGAAGACGGTTTTATGCGTTAGCGCAAACTCGTCAGCCATAACAGCAGCATTATCCAGAGATGTGACTTTCTGTTCATTTAAATAAAGCACTATTTTCTCTGGCAACCGATTCTTAAATTCTTCCATTAGAATTAACTCACGCAAATTGTCTGTTTTAACTTTACTAGCCTGACACCACTTATCAAAGAGAACGCCCTTCTCTCGAGCAAACTCTACATATGTCTGTGTAGCAGTTTTTTCACAATTTCTGAATTTCTGTCTATAAGCCTCAGGCACTAACTCATAAGCACGGAGGACTGTGGTTTTAACTTTGTCATAATCTAAGCTATCGTCAATAGACAGTGACGCACACACTTCTTGGGCTTTCCCAACAAATTTGCATTGTAGCAACAGAGACCACACATTCCGTGGCCAATTTAAGGTGGCAGCTATACGCTCAAATGCGCTGAAATACGAGTCTACTTCAGACTCTCTAAAAGGTGGTACTAAAGCTATGTGCCTACTAACATCAAAGCCTTCGTGGGGTCTGGAAATAGGTGACTGAAAGGAGGGACTGGCAGCGATAGCAGCTCCCTGCTCCAACTCCAGAACCCTTACCTTAAGGTGCATGGCTTCCACCTCCAACCTTTTGTTCTGCAGCTCCACCTCCCGAATCCTCAGAGTGAGTTCTAGCTCCTCTGTTGTTCGTCCAGCTTGGACTGGGAGGTCTTTAGGTGGGGTAGGAATACCAGCCAAGTCACCCGGCCCGACTCCATTTGTAGGAGTTGGCCCACCAAATAACCCTCTTTCCGTCAGCTTTGATATGAGGAGTTGTTTTATCTCCTCCTTCTTTGCATTGATTGGCACATGCACGTCAAAAAAATTGGCGATTAGCACCAAATCAGCCTTGCGGCACCTATCCAACTTATCCAAAGTTGGACTCAAAGTAAAGTCCTCTAATTTGAACTCCTTACTCATGCTGCCACCACCAAAAAAAGAAAAAACTGCGAAACAGACAAAAGAGTTTACACTTACCGAACACGCTAGGAAAAGCACTACACAAAAGGGACGAGCCCCCAAATCTATGATTTGGGAACGGCACGGAAAACGCGACGGACGAGCCCCCAAATCTATGTTAAGATTTGAGGACAGCACGCAAAAACTCGACGGATGAGCCCCCAAATCTATGTTACGCCCCAGCCTAGGGGTTGCCGGAGCGTAACACGATTGTGGAGTTTTCCTCCAAACCTCTTCCACTCTCAACAAACACGAACGAATAATCGAATTACAATTAACACGAATATTTATTCTGTTTAAACACAGAATACAATACAGAATGTACAACACAAACAAAACGCTAATTTAGCCCTACTCAAAACAAAACACTCCGTGAGCCCTACGATAGTATACGAATACGGGAAAACAAACACAAACGCTAAATATAGCCCTATGGTATCAAACAAACAAAAGATCAAATAACAAAAACGCTAAACAGCCCTACGATCTCAATCAAAAGAAACAACACAAAATCACAGGTCGCTAGCCTGGAAACTCCTAAAACAAACAGGAGAAAACAAAAAACAAACGTAGCCTAAATATCTAAGTATTTCTAAACTAAATAACGAAAATCCTAGCAATACTAAATCCTTTAATCGAAACAAAAACCTAATCTCTAACTAACTAACTAACTCGAAGTCGAAATCTCTATCAAAATAGCTGGGAATGGCAAAGGTGGGAGAATAGCTCTCCTGAACAGCAGTCCGTGGGCCTCTTATCGTTCTTCCGGGAAGTGTTGGGCCAATCCCGGAAGTCCAGTCCACGGCTTCGAGTCCACGCCCACTTCAGCATCCGTCACACACATACATGAAATGGGGAGGGGAGAGCCAACCACACTAACCACACACATAATGACCCTTAGGGTCATAACAATACTTTAACAATACACCCAGATATGATGCCAATATGAAAATATTCAGTCAATTAACAGTTAAGCCACAACAAACTGGAAACACAAGAATCAAACTGACAATTAGAATCAAACTGTATTTCTGGGTTCTGCAACAAATTGCTTAGTTAGTAGTGATTACATAGTGTAGTTGAAGCTGATAATGCTCTTTACTGTGATTTAGGGTTTTAGAAACATCTTTACACTCAATACTTTTCAAGGCTAAGAGAAATCACATCTCTGTTTTATTCTGACACTAAATGACTGTACAACAGTTATCAGTGTTAGTACATTAGACTGTTTTACCTGGACAGAACAATTTCCTGAGGTGTTTATAAATTTCTTTCATTTTTAGTCCATATATGATTGGATTAAAAAGAGGATGGTACAAAATTACTTGTATTGACAGAATTAAACGCACAATTTTCGGAAAATCAGTTTCCATTTGATATAGAAGTACATCAAATGAAGATAAACAGGAAAAGTTGATCAGAACAATCAGGTGAGGTAAACAGGTCTGTGCAGCTTTTCTCCTGACTTCTCTACCACTTCGATTGGTGATTATAAATATCCTTATGTAGGTAAAAAGGATGAAAAACACAGGGAGAATTAAAAGATTAACAAAACACACCATAGCATATATATTTAGTTCTCTTGAAGTCTCACACTGAAGACTGGAAACACCAGTGTTACAAATGGTTCCTTTAAAATTAAAGTTACACAGTTTAATATTGGCATTCAGAGGAATTAATACTCCTAACTGACCAGCAGGCAGAATCCAAGCTACAATCAGTAAAATACAGATGTTTCTTTTTGTCATGATAGTTGGATACTGCAGAGGTTTACATATAGACACATACCTGTCATAGGACATGGCTGCCAACAGGAAAAACTCTGAACTACCTGAAGAATAAGTTAGAATCCCCTGAAAGAGACAGGCTGAATATGACATGATTGGTTTTTCAGATAAAACATCAGTTAAAATCTTTGGGTAGACCAAAGTGCTGAAAAGAACAGAGTTCATTAACAAAGCTGCAATGAAAATGTACATAGGCTCATGGAGGTTTTTGTGAATCACTATCAGACACACAATAGTAGAATTACTGCAGATTATTAGAATATATGCTGTAAACATGATCACAAAATAAACAAATCTGTATTTGTCCAGTTCCACATATGCATCAATAGTTATATATGTTATATTTAGGTTATTATCCATTAAGGTTTAAAAACAAAGTGTTAATGACAAAGACTTGAAGTATCAAAGCAAAGATCACATGAACATATTATACAGTATATCTGTCATTGGATTGTCTAATGTATTCACTGATACCCGACCTTGACATGAACTTGTGTGTGTGTTGAAATATTGCAACAAATACAAACCTCCAGAATACAAAGTGAACTGTTTGACTCTGTGGGTTGATTTTTATCAGCTTGTTTCTCCCTCCATGGATCTCATTAAACCCTCCACCAAGAGCTGTCGTCATGTGAACAACATCAGACTCTACAGGCCTGAACCAGAGGAGGCCCATGGTATAGCTGACACAGGCAGTTTCCTATGGTGCTAATGTGTTGGGGGCACAGAGAAGGATAAACCTTCAGCATGGTCTGTGGACTGTGACCTCCACTACAGGCATATGGACATTGCAGACTCCGGAACAGGCTGGTGGCAAACAGACTGAGTCTCTGGCTGATAGCTGGTATTTCTGGGGCAGGAGGTAACATAACCACTACACTCTAAACTCTAAAGGAACAGACTGATGGTTATGTGACTGGGAGGCTGCAGAACACCTAGTGGAGTCAAAACTAATTGATCAGGAGTGAAATGAACAGATAGTGGGACAAATGCTAACTGCACCATCAACTGAGAGAGTAACAATCACACAGAAAGACCTGCAGACTCTCCCAGAGAGTCCTCTCATATACTGAATTTTGTGTGGTGTTATTTGCCAAGAACATCCACTGTGCCTTCTGTTGTTGGTTCCAAACCTCATAACCTTCAGGCATTTTCAGTCTGAATTTAAAATGACAGGTGCACTGACTTCTGTTGTAGTGACCACATGGGCACTGACTTTGGTTGCATAGAGGTTGTAGTTTGGGGCCTGTATGTTCATTGTAGTTTATCCAAACTGTTGTTAATTTACATGAAACACCCTGAACTTCAACTTAGAAGTAATACAATTATTGTAAGATGGCATCGTTTGATGTACATATAATGATCTGAAGAAGTGTGTCGCTGTAGAGAAGATGTTTCCCATTTCCACTGTGTGATCGAGCTGACAGCTGAATAATAAAAGGAACCAGTCATGTCACACATTTCTTTATCTGCTGCCTAATTAGTAAAGTTTAAGTGACTTGCCAAACACTGGTGCCCATTACACTGTTGCATGGCCTTGTGTTCTCGCCAGATGGAACCTGGAACAAAATGACAAAGTCTGTTTCATGAAGTTTCTGGAATAACCTGTTTCCAAAGGAAGAAGTAGGCTGATTTCAAGATGAAGTCCATATTGGAAGGGGGTCATGGTGCATGGAAGGTCAACAAAACATCAGGCTTTAAAATTGGTGAGGTCAGTTTTTATTGGGGATGCATCAAGCAGCATGAGTCCAAGTGGGGTGATTAGAAGAAACAGCCTGTTGGATCTGACCCCACATTGTGTTTTCTTATTGGACGTCTGTGCTGATGAATATTGAGCCAAATATTTTCCAGCTCCGGTTGCGCGAACGCTGGTGTGTTTGACTGCCCCTGCTCTCTGGCACGTTTTGAGTTCCGATCTTCAATTTCTGGAGTTTGTTCGTTTTTTCGAGTTTTATTTTTTCTCATTTGGGTGTGGTTGTATTTGCTCAAACACAGTGATTTACAAACTGACTTGGATAATTCCTTCAGTCAAGCTGTACTTGCCAAATGCCAGCTTTCGCCAACATGCAACGGGCTGTTCTTCCATGAGTAAATTAACACTTTCTTTCGGAGTGTCGGTCCTTCACTAGTTCTGGCGGCGGTGAAAGGGCTACCCCTTCCATGTACCTGTGCTGTGAAGTGCCTGGTTGTATTCAGCTGGAGGATGTTTTGCCTTTTGATGTTCTTCATTGGGTTTTTATCTGCTTTTACTGATTTTTGTGTGGTGTTCCAGGATTCTATATTGCCTTCTGGGTTATGGAAGCATAACATGGCATTTTATTCATCCCTGGACTTGCATCATCTCCAAAACCTGGTCAAAACTGCCTGTCGGACTCTACAATCACTGTGTTGCGCTTGGAATTGCTCACCGGCCTCGTTATATACATCAGGGTTCCCGTCGCAAACAGTGTACAAAGACTGCGTCTATAACTTCAGCTGCTGGATGTATTATACCTGTGGTTTGGTTTTCTTTTCGCAGGCTGCATACCAAAACACGTTATGAGAATGGCAACAAACTTTACCAACCTCCGTTGTCTGGAATACGTGTCATTGGGTGCTCTATCAGGCATTACCACATCCTCAACAATTACTCAATCTCCAGTAAAAATGGCTCCAGTGAATGCTAGGTCATTGTCAAATAAGTCTTTTGTTTTAAATGATTTTTTTACTTCTCATGCTTTGGATTTTTTATTTGTGACTGAAACTCGGTTAAAGAATGGTGACATTTCATCTCTTGGCGAGCTATATCCCCCTCTGACTGTTCTTTCTACAGCACTCCTAGACCAAGTGGACATGGTGGAGGCTTAGCCACTGTTTTTAGAAACTCATTTAAATGTAGACTTCTTCCTGTTGATGCCTCTTTCAGTTTTGAGGCACAACTCCTAAAAATGGATCTAAATGGCCCTCTACTTTGTTTACTGGCGTATAAACCTCCTAATATCAGTATGACTTTTATTCATGAGTTTTCTGAATTTCTGTCTAATCAACTGCCTCATTGTGACAGGATGTTGGTCTTAGGGAACTTTGACATTCATGTTTGCTGTCCATCTAAACCCATGGTTAGAAACTTTATGAGCCTTATGGACTCGCTCAGTTTTGCACAGTTGGCCTCCAGTCCTACACATAACGGTCATACATTGAATCTTGTTTTGACTCGTCTGTACATATCTGTGAAATATTTGATGCTGGCATCTCTGATCATTATCCTGTGGTGTTTGAACCTGTCATTTCATATGATCAGCCCATCCTTTCTCGACCTGTATATTACTCCCGTGCCTTCCATGCTAATACTGCTTTTGAATTTTGTGAGTCTTATTCCAAGTTCCTGTCAAATTCTAATCCCCCACTGTCATGTTGTATGGACACTGAACAATTGGTCGAAATTCTCAACTCTGCCTGTTGCACTACCTTGAATACAGTTGCTCCACTTAAGCGTAAAAAGAGTAAGGTTAGGTTTAGTCCTCAACCCTGGTTAAATGCATCTACTTGCACTCTCAGACAAGAGTGCAGGAGAACAAGGAGGTGGAAAAGGGATGGGCTCCAGGTCTCCTACCAAATTTTCAAAACCGCCTAACTACCTATCAAAATTCAGTTATGGAGGCAAAATCTAAATGTTTCTCGAACTTGATTGCAAAAAATGGCAATTGGCCCACAGTTCTCTTTAAAACTATGAAATTCAGTTCTCAATCCCACTGTTTGCTCAGTTCCTGGTGTCAGTATAGAGACATGAACACAATTTTCTGAATTTTTTGTTCAGAAAATACAAGGCATCAGATCACACTTCTCTCACCTTCTGACTTAGATCACACTCATCTGGTTCACTCATCCAGTAGCTTTACAAACTTTCATCCAGTGTCTTTATCTTACTCACTCAAAATAATTTCTCAGATGAAACTTACATTTTGTCAATCCGATGTATTGCCTGTTGGTATAATTAGAGAGGTCTTAGACACAATCAGCCCCACCCTCTTAGCTATTATAAACAGCTCTTTAACAAATGGAGTATTTCCGGAAGGTTTTAAGAATTGCTATTGTAAAAAAGAATTAAATTAAATAGGATAAATTTATTTATTTAAAAGTTGCATTCTCACAGTTTTTTTCGAACCTGAAAACTTTTAATATTTTAGACCCATTTCAATCTGGTTTTAGAGCATTGAATAGAACTGAGTCAGTATTGTTGAAGGTTACAAATGACATTCTCTCTGTCCATTGATTCCTGGTCATCTGCTATCTTGATACTTTTAGATCTAAGTGCCGCATTTGATATTGTTGACCACAATATTCTTCTGAAAAAACTTGAGTGTGTTGTTGGGGTTCAGGGCCTAGCTTTAAAGTGGTTCGCCTCATACTTAAAAGGGAGGACCTTTTCTGTAAATATCGGGTCATTTACTTCACCCCCCACGCCTATCTGTTAGATAAATTAAAATGTTTACCCTCAAGTGACCTAATTCACCTGACTATGAGTATAACTGAAACACTTCTGAATGGGGCCTATTGTGTATTGTGGAAATATAATTTTTGTGAGAACAGTTTGCTCTAACCTTGACTATTTGATAAAGGCCCAGATCTCTTTCTGTGAGAAATCACCTCCCTTTTGTGTTACCATGAAAACTGGTGTATTGGGCTGCAAGCCCATGCTGTACTAAGGTGCTGTGTGACTGTTGCTCCTTGCAAGTAAAACTTCTATATAATCTCACCAAAGTTCGTCCTCTGAGTCTATTTTTTAAAAGAATTTACCTAATAACCTTGGGGGCTCGTCTGGGATCGCAACATCTCCTCTTCCATCCAGGTTTGGACCTACAAACCGTGGACGGGGGAGTCTAATACTCCTGACTGAAAGTCCTCCGCCCCAGTCCCATAAGGGAACGGTTTGGAGCATTAAGAGGCTGGGATCTGAGAGACAGACTCCTGTAAGGTAAAATGAATTTTATAAATGAATAAGTGAATTGAGTAGGGACTTAAAACAGAGTGAAATTATAGATTTTTGTGTGAAGGGAGTCCCTGGGAGTTTCTGGCTCTCTGGGAGCCCCGGGTGGGTCCTGGATCCTTGAGGTCATGCAAGCTGAGTAGAGTCTTAGTGGGTTACTGGCTCA